>NC_141780.1:12387056-12462869 GCF_054643075.1 Acanthaster planci | reverse complement strand
GCCGTGAACATGAACCATGACATCGAACTGAAATAACACTCACCTACAGTGCTCATATGTTTCTCAAAGAAGACGAAGCCTGAAAAACCGAGTTCTAGAGGGCAGAATTCGCTTCCCCCCCCCCCCCGTTGTGAGATGTATCAAAAAGGCCCAGCTCTTTACGGGTTAATACGAAACACATGATGAGATCATCAATCATCTTGTCTTTCAATTATTTTCCAATGCAGTTGTATTTGTAAAGACATTACTTATTCCCTTCCTACTTCGCAAGTTCAGGACATGTAATATGGTGTGGCTGGACATAAGACTAATCGTGTATGTAAAAAAAAACTGATGTGTGAGCAATATTTATTAATAATATCTCAAAACTTGCCTCCTATGAAATCTTATACTTCAGTATTTCAATACACTAAGTAGAATCTACATCACGTTTACTTCTTATGTCCAAATTATGTAAATACGATTGAAAACCATACTAGCGAACAATTATAACAAAATTGTGACGACCAATGAAATCAAAACTGTGGCTAGTTTATTACTTCGATATAGGCTACATGTATATCAGTTGGAACATCTGTAATTAATAAAGGAGCCATTTCTCCTGAACTGGATGAACCACTAATCAACATATTCAACACTTGTCTCCGTGAGGGAGTTTCCCAACCAAGTGGAAAACTGCCGACATTATACTCCTATACTTGCAGAAACCAGTGTTACGTCTTGCAATCAATTATGACCGATTTCACTGACACCCTAATTTTGCCAGAGTTTTTTAATTATCATTAGCTGAATGTATTATAGACATTTCTTTCAATATACTGCCATTTAATAGTTTGACAATCTTATGGGATGCGCCATTTGTATCTTAAATATGAAAATTCCTTTTTGAGGAGCCTTTCAGCTGCCGCTGTTGGTCATTGTTTGGTTTTGTAAACCAATAAATAATTAAAATAAATAATAACATGAGGCATAGCATCAGTTATAATGCAAAGGAGTCGTCACTGCGTTTTTGCTTGCAGCTGTAGAATCTCTTTCTGTTAATGACCAATAATTGCTCAAATTTAAACAGCAGACCCTGCCACTTTGCGAAGAGTTGCAAAACATCATTTTAACTGTGAATGAATTCTGTTTGTTATTGGATTTGCTCTGTATTTGATGTCCTTGTAAGGGAGAGAGGCCTACTTTAATGACAAATCAAATATTCCATTACATCCCTTCCACGTCATTGGCCAACGCACTAATAGTAATGGATTATAAGGGCACTTACTAATAATGCTAACAACCCTAATTTCCCATTTTGTATACAACGCATGGCCGTTTACTTAATCCAACATAAAGTATAGCCTTGGCCATCCGAATGTTTTGCTCTTAACAAACTCGCCAAAGAGGCATGAGTAATTCACATGCGCACTAGACGAGCACCACTACCTCTCAACATGGGCGTCGCTGGGATTTTGGACAAGGACACGGCAGCAAAACGACAGACACATTGAAAGGAGCAAACTATTACACAGTAAGGGCTGAAAACATATCAAGTGCCGTAATCATCAGTACCTCTACCTTGGATTAATCAAATAAACCCAGCATCAACGATTTATTCACTGAATCCGATGTAATACCCATCAGTTTATTAATATTTGGTAGGGCAAACACAAGGGACGGTTTTCGCCTTTTTTAGTTTTAAGTTAGTTTTCATCATTCAATGGAATCAGACCATAGTGACCTTTTTTGCAGCGTGAATCTGGGCCCGAAACTATTTCCTACTTAGATGATCTGCCTAAAGCAGGCTACATGTCTGATTGCTTCATGGCATTGTGTATATACATGCCATGTGGTTTTACGTGTGCTTTCCGGCGTTGCTCTTGGAAAAACATAAATGGCAGCCGGCGGTTGAATAGAATTTATATTTTGGACAAATTGTACAAGTAAAGAAAAAGGAATATAACTATCAATGGTGAATGGTATGTGTATAATTACAACTGTTTTGTAGGAGTTCATCGTACACAATGCACCATGACATTTCGGCCGATAACTGTTTAAATTGATGCGTTTCTGAATTTAAAAGGCCAATTCTGGTACAGAAAGCACTTACAATCTTGTCGGATTTTTCTTATTTCGTCATTCCGTTATTGGTTTGAAAAATGCAATGATGATTCATCAAAAAAATCCCGAAACAAAGGAAAGGAAAGACTCAAAATTCTTTAATATTGTGTTGTGGCTTACCTTTTTTATTGTGCCTTGTATATTATTGTTGTGAGCACGCCGCATTTGTGAGGACGTGTTTGGTGAAAGCGAAGAAATGCAATAATTACAATTTTGATTTTGCGCAGCATAGATAATTCACAAACATTTTATGCACCATTAGCTCAGTATCCCTTGTTGCCACTTTTAAGTTGATAACATTGAGATCTAGAGTCCTTAATTCTATTGCCCTATCGACGATATCCTGGGATATAAAGTAAGCAGGCCCTCCCCCATACACCTAATACGCATGTATAAACTCAGACAGTAGCACCATAACTTTATGAGTAGAGGTGCTGTTTGCAGCGCACGTTGTGTGTGTTCCCCTGAAGATATATGTAATAATGTAACGTTACAAGAAAGCCATGACATTAAACGGAAGACCGCCACAAGGGGATTACGGGATCGTGATATTTCTCTGTCACGATATTAAAGGCAAAGGGCATTTTTGCAGATAGCGATCATCAGCCTTTCATGTTGAACACACCAAATTTCCGTTGAAATAAGCCTTATTTCAACTTCAGATTTGAACGGTAAACGCCAGTTCGCTTGAAGGAACAATTTTGTGAACAAAATCTCATTTATCTTAATTTTCTCTTAATTCCTTACTTCAGCCCTTTGCCACAATGGAGTGTAGGCCATCGACGATAGATCTCCCCTGTACCTGACCAATCTGGGCTATCTTTCTTTCTCCTTCCAGCTGGTACTGCGCCTCTTCAGTGTCTCTCCTCCAGCTGTTTCTGGGATGCCCTCTTCTTCTTTTTCCCCGTAGATTCCATGTCAGTGCCTGACGCTTGGTATTGAATGTTGGTTTTCTTAGTGTATGACCAATTCAGCCTAACTTCCTTTTCAAGATCCGCCTATCCACTGTCTCTTGACCAGCTCTGGCCATTTAATGTGGAAGATTTGCCTCGGTTGTGTCTTCTTATTTGATCTCCATGTCTCATGGACAGATTTAACATTGGAGTTAAACATTTGTAACTTGGTTGATATACTAATTTCCCAGAAGCTTTATACTTTTCAACATGACAAAGGTTACGGTAGCTCTTACTTTGCCTATCCTGGCAGTGACATCCTGGTCCATGCCCCACTGTGTATCAATAACACTTCCGAGATACACAGATTAGGCCTAATCCACTTCTTCAATGGCATTTCCATCAAGTTTCACGAAGGTGTTGGCCTTGGTATTGATCTTCATGATTTGTGGTTTTTCTCCTGTTGATCTTGAGCCCAATTCCTTTCTCTGATGGTAAGATTGTCTTTTCCTGTGTATAGTTAAACAATCATGTGCAATGAACGCATAGTCAAGATCATCGTAATGGGACCAGAGTGACCCTTTATTCAATATTTCCCGTTTGCTTTATAGTCGTCCTCATGATGCAGTCAATAGCTAAGATAAAAAAGAAGGGTAATAGCATCCCCAGTGTACAACTCTGCGTGACAAGTCTTGATATGTACATTTAACCTAGGAAATGCGCTTCTCGGATATGTCATGGTGCCTAATCAATTTCATATTGATTACCTATCAACAGTGTCAATGGCTTTTCGAAGTCCATAAAATTTGTATAGAGAGGAAAGTTCCACAGCAGAGACTGTTCCACAATACGACGTAAATAGTTGACGAGTGGATCTACACAGGATCTGTTATTGCAGAAACCTACCTGCTGATCACGGAGCTTGATGTTGGCTGCCCTTCCATCCTCTGTACAATGACTCTGTTCTGGACTAACCTGGGGCTGAAAGGAAAGGAGCATTATCGCTCTGTAGTCATTATACAGACTCTAAGATCCCCATTTTGGAAGTTTGATAAGTGTTCTTTCTTTTCCAGTCATTTGGAACTTGTTCCTCCTTCTAAGTCCCACTTGTTTTAGCCTTGGTGGCTTCTGCTGATATCTCATCTGGTCCTGATGCCTTCCCATTAATACTCAGTAACAGAACGGCTTAATTATAGTTGGTTAAATTTCACTAAACTGCATGTGGCTGTCAGGGGCGTCGCTATTTCTTCTGGGAGTGGTCAAAGCACGCACTGACAGCAAGCTGACCACCCATTAACAATGTATCCCCTTTTTACCCTTTTCACCTTCGCTTTTTTTCTCCTTTTTTGGCATTTTTGTTTTTCGGTTTTTTTTTCTCAAGGGGAAGCGTTTCTTGCCCCCTGCCACTCACTGTGGCTGTGCACACCAGTTATGAACGTCTGATGTGAACGTCAAGTAAGTGCATGGAACAAGATATTCCCAGAGACACCTTCGTGTTAATTGTGCCAATCATCATCTCCCGGTGTATTGTTATCATCGTTAACTTGACATTATGGAAATGAAAGTAAATGCAAACACTGCTGGGGACCTTTTTTATATTACTTAACCGTATGGGGATATGAGAAAATAGTTCTTGAGATGAGACTAGTCTTCATGCCTCGTGGAAAATTCAGACAATAAAAATTACTCCAAATCCACAAATATAGCCTATATTCAAGTCGGATTTCCCTAGCGTATGTAAAAACTGTCGGCAAGTAATAATCGTATTCTGCGCTGCAAGAGACCCTACAGTGTCAATCAAGCCTGGAAAATATAAACAGTTCGTTCTGGGGAGCAATCAAATCTTTTGCCCTGATTTAAATTCAATAGATGTATTGAAGTCGGAGCTGACAAGTGCCCATTTGAATTATTGACGGCACAGCCGAGTTGCACTCTGCCATTACTCGAAAGATGGGGCGGTAATTAAATATTGGTGATGTGATTACGTTTCCTGAAGGCGCTTCACGTTTTATAACAAAATAACTTCACATCTTCGTGGCCAGCGATAAATGTATTGAAACTTGGTCACCGGGTAGTGGATTTAGCGTATACCACTCTCTGCGATGTCAATGAAATGAAATTAAAAATGAGAGAAATGTCGCGCTTTTGACATCAAGATCAGCTCCGGGTGGTAAACATTGCAATTAATAATGATAGAAGGCCGGCAGTACATGCCTAAAGGCTTTAAAAAAATCTGAAAGCACAAAGTTTGCTTTAATAGGTTTGGGGGGATCAGGTTGAGTGTAGTCTCTACTTGCATGATAAGGGAAAGTTTGCAAAATAAAGGCGGGTTCATACTTCATTTGTGAGGTCAGATAAAATAGTCGCGTTCCCAATTCGTAGAAGATGAACACATTTCAACCCAAGCAAAATTCCGCAGTCGAAGCATTGGCCCAAAATTTGGTGTGTGAAACTATCAGTCCCAAATTCGGGATTTATAGAAATGATATTCCTAGTATCCCCTCTGATTATTTATAAAATCCCGTGGGATCACAAAAAATAATGAGCTTGCGCGCAGAAATACAACGATTTGGTGGAATGCACCCCATGGTCTGCGTACGCGGTTAAATCGCGCAAGGCATGGTGGTAACCAACATGACGCGGCAAGATCGTATCCATGGGAACAAGGTTGGTGTGCGTCCTGTCCATTGATCTCAATTGGTCCTCTCACACATAGGCCTAAAGCCTGGTTTCCATATCGACGACAGAAACACATGAGCAACGCAATCAAGACGCAAACTGCAGCAAAGATATGTCAAACGGAAGTGTCGACAATAACCCAGACATACGCAAAGCAGCTCCAGACGTATCGGCAAAGTTCAGCCCGGTTCAACTTTAACGACTGTCTGCTTTGACTTGCTGAGCCGCACTACATGTATACAAACGCCCACGGCGGCATGAAGGGCGTACAACGATTTTCCTCTCGCTTAGTACCACTCATTTTGTCCAGTTTCTCCTTATTACAAACATAGGCCTTTGAAGCCCCAATCGTCCAAAAAATAGCTGACCATTTACAAAATACATTACACTGAAGTACGTGTATCAGTTTGGCTACAAGAGGCGCTATTGTATTGTAAAAAAGGCATTTATGCGAAGATTTACCGAGATTTGGAAGCCGTTTTGTTTATTTTTGGGGGTGGAATAACGTCACGCAGCGTCACCTCCACGACTGTCTGCGTCTTGACGTCTAGTGCCGTCGGCGTTTCTTTACGACCATACGGACACTAGGTTGGACAATCGGTTTCACTTGGAGGGGGAAGAGATTTTGAGCTGCGCATGTCGATTGTTCACTCGGGGGGGGGACTTGCCTACATAATGAAGGCAACGTGAATTCGTTCCATGCAACTAGCTGCTTCATTGCCATGACATCTTTTTTTATGACGGATTAGGCCAATTCCTAACATATCACAGAAAAATATTATACAGAAAATACTGAGTGGGCAAAACTAGTGAGCTTTGTTTGGAGCTCTTTTCGTGAACAAAAGTTTGTGTACGTTTTGGCACGATCTTTGAAGGCCTAAAAACGAATTCGACGTTTTTATGAAATTTTACAAAGAAAGCTAGGGTGAAGAAAGGTAGGAAAGTTTTAGAATTGTTTACAGTTTTTCATACACATTTTTTCCTCTTCCCGACTGGGTACGTTCGTACATCGACCACTTCACACTGATTACGTTAATTCCCACATTAATTGTATACCTTATCAGACGAAATAATTCAGTGCTTCGGGAATGAAAGACGAAGACAAAAGTATATTTTAATATATAAGTTCACAAGAAGTTCATTGTAGCAACTGAGGTATATTTGCCATCAAAACATTGCAAAGAGACGTATCAATTCCATAGAGCTGTATTAAATTATATATATTTATTGTTTTCATCAAAATGACGGCTTGCAAGAAAGAATAATTTCACAGGGAGTGGTCCCATAACCATCTTTAAACCAAGTATGCTTTTCAACCTAAATTCCGTCAGTCACTCTTTTGATTGTGGCAAATGAACGGAATATACCTTTAATGTATAAAGTGCATAAACTAGAAAACTAATTTACTGCTATATTATTGTAAGTAATATCGTTCTTGTTATTGTGCTATCCCGGTTGTTGATTTCTGCTTGACCAGTACGTGTGTGCGAGCTCAGCTTTCCAATTTACTCTCTGATATCACACACTGCAGGTACAGTAGACTTGACAGAAGTCGCGTCCTCCGTGACGTCTGCGTTTATGCTTTGGATATGGAGGCCGTGGCGTCGTCTTGTGGAATATGGAACTGATAACGGTCGCTTGGGTAACTCACTGACTGAGCTCGCGCGCCTGGAAAAATTTTACCCACATTACTCTGTGCGTCGTTGGCTGTGACGTATTTCCTTCACTAAAATCTGTGCGACGCCATCAGACCCCCCCTCCCGCCCTCTTCGGGCGCTGGGCGACGAGCAAATGAAGTTGACGCCTTATAAGACGTCATGCGAGCGGCCAAGCGTGTACTGTGTGAATTGGCTGCCTGGGGAAGTCCGACGTCATTCAGGTCTGTAGGTATAGGTGCGTGTGATCCATCCATCTCCTTTTATTGTATACGCACATGTCGTGCTTCCCTGTGCATGTAATCGCTCACTGCATGTATTTCAATCCTTTCTGATTCGTATATTCAGCCACATTTTCTTCAGGGAAAATCAATTCGAATATTATCAAATTCGGTCCCGCAGAAGTGCATACAGTACTCTAGACATTGGGCAATTACTCGCATTGTAAGGGATCACTTACATACATCCTCTTTCTTGTCAAAGTTAATATCAAACCAGTACCTTTTGGAGTTTCATCATAACAGTACTGTGTACCTGTCATGCCCTGGAATGGTTTGTGTGAGTTTTTAATATCACCTGAAAGTGCCTTCCTGACACTTATCCGGGAATGTCACTGTTTACTTGTGTCATTTCAATAATGACAGCAGCTTGCATTAACAAAAAGCCAGTCTGAGTTTCCGTGAGAAATTATCACGGAAAGATGGGATAGGCCTAAATACCTGTTTAAAGATGGAAGACTTTCTGCGATATAATCCTCACTGAAAGACGTTTTTTGCAAAGACATCCCAGAAAGAGTGCGTACTGTGCAGGCTGTAACAAAAATGCAGCGCCAGCTCTTCTTTTAACCATTTTTAGGCCTGTAAAGCCAATTTCGAACGTCGTTGATTAAAATTGACTTGACCACGATGTTAGTGCGGCATAAGCACGTCAGTGGCTTCAAACGTCGATTTAATTCAAAAAGCCCAGTCGACCGTTAATACAGCAAACAGATCAGAACAATACGAAACGTGATCCTGCGATCTTTCAGACTGAGTCACAAAGAAAACGAATTTCGTTTCGGCGAGCACTATTAGTACTTTATTTCTCCAAAACAATCGAGGCCTTTTTATTCCAAAGGCCCAAAAGTATGGTTTCCTGCGATCTTGCAGTGCCGTCTCAATACAATATCACCCAAGTGAACAGTTCCATATCATTTGGGAGTCTTATTCCCGACGTTCGGACAGGATTTTACTTTCAAAGGTCACCTTTGAGTTTATCTTATATCAAACAGGATTTTGAAAGAGAAATGGTGTAACAATCTCCCCTGAGCTCCGTCTAGCAATCTGCCCCCTGCGTTTCGAGATATTTCCATTTTAGTCGCCATAGGCCTATTTGCTACTGCGTTTGTTTGTAAATGATTATTTATCAATTCTGCTACACGCTGTGAGCATGCGCATTCCCAAATTACCAACGAGGTTTAGGACCAATTTTGAATAGAAATTGTATTCGACTCTACAGTAGCACGATGTTTGAAACCACAGCGTGCTTCTGTCGTACTTAATGACTTGAGCACGGTACTCCCTGTAGGAACCAAAATCCTCCGCCATGCTGAAGTCAATTTACCGAGCCAAATCACGGTCGTGCTTATGCCGTGCCTAAAACTAAAAGGCAAGTTGAACTGTCGAAACGGCAGAAGCACGACATGAAAAGATTAATCTATCGAAAAAACAGTCATGAACGCCAAAAAGATTCACAGTAGCCAATTACTTGTAAAGTTGAGGAGCATTTCCTGATGGTGGCACCAGATCCTCTACAGCAAAGACAGTGGGAGGTCCCTCTTTTGTCTTCTCTTATTTTTTATCAGGACTGAATTGCTTTGACTTCAGGTGTTTTGTATTCATTTTTATTTACATCTTTTCTACATACACTGTATTGAGGTTGCAATTATTTGTACAAAGTCACCTATGTATGTGTATGTTGTGTTTAAAGTTTTAACGGTCATTCTTTCGTCTTTAAATTTTACGTATTTTAACCTATACATCAGGAAGATGATTTTTATGTGTTGGTTTTCAATGCTTGACAATTTAAAATATGTCTAATTTGGTACACTTTGTTGTGTTGACCACTACAACACAGCGTTCTTGGAAGGGTTCCTATAGCGACTGCATGCCTTCCATTATTCTCTGGATAGTGGTGATAGCGCCCTCTGCTTGGAGATGTTATGAGGGCAAGCTTGCGATAGGCGCTACGAGAAAAACATGGCATGGTCTGCTTTGAAACCAAGACTGTATATACCTGCACCCAAAGGCCGGGAAATGAGTGCAGAAAACTGTTTGCTTTTGGCTTTGGGCGTTTAGACAAAACCTACCATTCCTCCCCAAACGTTTTTAAACTGTGAGCTTTTACTGTGTAATGGTCATAAAAGATGGACTTCGATCAGATAGATTTTCCTTCAAACGGTCTGTGGGGGTGATTAGTAAACTTATTCAGCTCTTTTATCGGATGTAATAGCAGATATCAGTGGCTTCCTCGCCAAAGGCACGCGGCCCAACAGACAGATTATCATAGCTGTTATTAGCCTGTGTAATTTATCTCGGAATAAAATATCAACACCATAGTGATATCCCTACTTATCGTCTGCATCTGCTATGTAGAGCGTTTTGTATACAATACTGGATAGCGATAAAAGAGGAATCACAAGAGATATTTTTAGCTCTTTGCGAGTGAACATCAAATGGGTGATTGACCAAACTAGTGAAGCACATGATAAGGCAACAGACAAGATCAATATTATCAGCAAATGACCGACCATAGTAACCAGAGTTTGGAGTCAGAAGCCTCGGCTGTTGAGTCATAAAGCTGATTTGGTTCATTACACGTCCAACACTTGGCAGTGCAATGGATCCCATTCGCGAAACGGTATCCTCCTTTCTTGACCCGCAGCGACGATATCAAAGCATGCTGGCAACGGTCGATATACTCAATCAGGCGCGGAAAGGAAGACGAAGAAGTCCAAGAACTTCCCATCCACTTTCTAACCTACCCGATCCATCCACTTCATCATCCTTGGTACCGCTGACCCAGAACAGGAACTCTACAAACGTGGCTAAAATCCACTGGCAAGCGGCTGTTAATAAAGTCATGAGCAACTCAAGTGGTCTGGGAGCTGAAGGTGCTGTTGCCCTAAAGACTCCTTCAACAGACTCCACAGCCGTTGGAATGACAACAGCCGAGATAACTCTCAGAAGAAGGAAGTTACGAAAGTGGAGAAATGACAGAAAGGTATGTTGAATTTGAATTCGTCAAATTTTAAAAGACTGCAAGAGCAAAGTCACTGGTAAACTCAATTTCCAGCACACGGTTTAGCTCTTCGGTAGCCTAGAGGAAGGAGGTCTCGTCACATTTCCTTTGTAATACCAGAAAACGAACTACTTCTCTTTTTTTGCATTTGAATTTAAAAATCCTCGAAATTTACTACTTGATGAACTATACAAGCGTATAAGGGCCACTTGCCAAAAAAAATTTTTTTCGAGTTATCTCGCCGCGGCGAGATACTAATTCATTGCAAGTGGCCCTTATACGCTTCCGTAATGAACACTGTGGAGTCTTCATTTTAAAAAAAATTATCACAGCTAAACTTTTCACTGGCTTCACTCTTAAAGCTCCCGGGTAAGATTGACCTGGAATTGAGGTCCCGTTGAGCCTGGCCAAAAGATGTCCCTTTTTGGGCGTTAAAATTAATCAGAAAGGGGTCTGATGCACCCAGAAGAACCTGGAGAGGGTCGATTTTTGACCCCATAAACAGTCAGGCCCAACGGGACACCAATTCCAGGTCGACCTGGGAGTTTTTTTTAGAGTGTTTAATAGCAAAGGCCGATATCAGCTTATAAACTCTGTCATCTTTTCTTTTTCAGAAAATGCTTTACCAAAAATTTCGCCGAGTGGCGTGGCTCGCTATCTTGGTTCGACGTATATGCCGTATGCATTACATTGAAGTCAGGTTTGTTTAAATAAGTTCATTTCACTGTTAACAAAAATTGTAATGCTGTCACCCCTTATTTTTCACGAAGTCGAATGAAATATCACAAAGACATCGATACTGAATAATAAGAAATCAAAGCCATGGTTTTTGTTTATTTTTCTCAATCAGTGATTCGGCTCATCTTTCCTTCGCCCAAGTAGATTCTACACGTGACAGCACTGACGTCTTGTTCGACGTCACGCAATTCAAAGCCAAGAAACAGGTGACTACCCCCCCCCCCTTAATTATGGCTGAGTCTGGATCATTCGGCTAGGGTTGAGTACAGGCTGACAGTGACACCTGCGTCATGAAAAATTATCCACTAGTTAGTGACTCCCATGGGTACAAGCGTTTTTCTGACAGTAGACTTTAATTCGGGCTCAGCATGTGTAATAATATTTTCAAAGATTTGTCAAATTAAAGGTGATGATAAAAATTAGCGAGTTCGTTTAAATAGAAAATTTTTGGTCCATTTGAAAATGTTATTTTCTAGAATCTCTAGAATTCAAATTCAAATTGACAGTAATTGGATGTATAGTAGTGTTTATACACTGTACACGTCCATCACAGTTTCGCAACTTCAATGCAGTTTTTCAGCGACTTTCCAATGTTTTGAAATGAATAATCATATAGTTTGTGTCTTATAGCACCACCAACTACTTACAGCTCATTCACCAATTTGAAATCAGAATGTGCGTGGTAGTATGTAGGTTCAGAAATTAATACCAGGCTCATTGGTATGAAAGCTGCCTGCGTCCTCCGGACCTTAAATAATGAGTACTTTCTCACCCGAAAAGGCTGTTGACAACAATGTACTTTGTATGACTGCAGAAACTACTTCCTCAAGAGGCACAGAAAATTCTACAAGCCCCTCCAGATGAACGAAGCGTACAAGAGATACATTATGTGAGAATGTAATTTAAAACTGACTATCATATTGTCACAAATTTGAACAAACTGATGCTTCCAATATAAAGCCTCAATTTTTAAAAATAAATTTATAGTTCTCTTTCTACTTTTTCATTAAAAAAGTTTTATAATGTTTGTCTCTGATGCCAATATCAGTGGCGTATTACGAAGAGAGTTGATAGTGGGATAACTCTTGAAGTGTTCCACAAATTTGACACTGAAATGGAAACGTGGTTTGAACCCGTCAAACATTGACCTTACATGAGGTAATGTAATTCCAAAAGTGCTTGAATATTTTCAAATGGACTTATATTTATTTGAGTGGCCATGTATTACATGTTATCCAGGACGCACCATAAGCCTATTTGACGTACGGCAGACACAACGAGAGGGCGCTATTTGAAGAGGCAAAATTTTGAGCAAACACGAAAGATTTTACCAAAACCAAAAAGCGCCCTCCTAATGTGTCCGTCACATAGGCTAATATCAGGCCAAATTATCTTGTGGTAATTTTGGTGCCTCAAAGGAACATAATAAAATTTACAAATGATGAACTGTACCTTTAGATTTAATTCCCCGATTTGAGACAATAACATATTACATAATGTAAAAATGATGACTTTTACTCACTGCACGTTCTCCTTCGCAGGTTCAAATTGCTATTTGTGGGTTAAAGGCCATAGCAGCATACCCTGTACGGATGCAGAAAAGTCTGGCTAGGGTTGGTTGGTACGAGGCTTACGGGCCAAACCGAGTCATCATCAGAGAAGGACACAAACCCCAAGCGTTCTACTTCATTTGCTCTGGCTCAGGTTAGTGAAGTAACAAATATGGAAGTTGAATTCTGCCAATGGACAGGACGCAAACTATTAACAGAGGGTGAATATGTTTTTGCCACCATTTTTCACGGTCACTACTTATTACCTAGCGGCCACCGCATAATTGTCTGCCGGCCACCACTTGAATAATTTCTGGTAGCCGCCACTTAATACACAGAAACATATTAGAGTAGAGCTTAAAAGCTCTGTAATCCTCTTTGGATGCCTGAACTTCAATCGCCTGAAGTGACAGCTGCCAGATAATAAGAGGTGGCCGCCAGAAAATTATGTGACGGCCGACAGATAGCTTGATAGTATGTCTGTAATTTAACAAGAAACAAAAACAAAAAAGGTTTGCAGGTACACCATGTGGGAAATATCTCTTTTGTGAAGAGGTGTGGTTCTAAAAAGAACCGGTGAGAGCAGGTCTCGGCGTTTCGGCCAGTGTGCTCTGGCCTTCCTGAGGAGAGAAACTCTCTCCTGAGGAAGGCCATAGCACACTGGCCGAAACGTCGAGACCTGCTCTCACCGGTTCTTTTTAGAACCACACCTCTTCACAAAAGATATATTTCCCACATGGTGTACCCGCAAGCCTTTTTTGTTTAACACTCCCACCATGCAGAGCTTCAAATCTTACTTAAGAAACAAAAACTTCAGTATCTTGTAAAATGGACATTCCGAGATGACTGCATGCAAAAATAAGCCATTCACTGGTTTTTGACTAGTTTATTGTTACAGATTTGGGAAAGTTTACATCGTCATGAAATGTAAACTTGTTCATCGCTACTCCACATTTTAGACGTACAGAGGAATGATCTCAGTAACTTATAAATGAAATTTTTTCACTTCGTGAAAAACAGCAAAATGTAGAGGCTTTTGTTGTTTTTCTGTATTACACTGTACAGAGTTTTGCAACTTCGCGTTCGTAGAAGACATAGCCTGTATTCGCGATAAATGAGCATTGTCACATTTCAACACGTGCGCATGCTTGTGTTCTTTCTCAACATCGTTTGCACGCATGTACATTTTGACTCGTGTAGAACAGTATGGTCCCCTTTTCGCCCTGCTAACCAGATGACTTTTGTCATATTGTAAAAACAAAGAACCACACACAGATATTGGGCCTTTTGTCACAATATTTATTTATGATTAAAACGGAAAGTAAGCAACATTCTGCTTCGAAACTTGGACAATGGCTGTTTGAGTCAAAAATGATGAAACGGCTGGAAAAACTCTGGATGAAATTATTGCATTTCCAAGTTTCTTTCACTTTGTGAAAGCAAATGAAAGAATGGCGGCTGACACAAAATGATTACAAAAATATAACGTGCTCTTCAAGCAAGGGTCTAACTTCTATCCCTTGGCACTATCTGGCTTCTGTGAAGAAAATGTGAAGGTTTAAACTCGTGAGTCAGAGTATGTTGTTTAAGTACACAAGACTGAACCCAGGGAATTAATAGGCAGAAAATGTCTATAATGTGCATGTAAATTTGGTGATTAATTATATGACACAGCAGGATGAAAGTTGACCCCAAAGTATACTTGCATCTCTTTTGTAGGGAGGTGTAGGCTCTGAGAAGAGCCAGTTGTCATAGAAAGTTTCGACATTTTGGTCAGTAATCCTCTGTTCATCTCCCTCCCAACTACTTGAGAAGTGGGAAATGCATGCTTGGAAAACGATGGGTTCTGTAATCCCAAAAAGCCTATATGTTTTTCATTGACGGTATGCTAAAAACAAACTACCTATTTAACCATTTGGTGCCTTTGCAGATCTTTAAGATCCATAAGGAACATTTTAACGTCTCAAAAACATTAGTTAGATATTGTAGATTTGGGGAATCAAATCAAAGCTTAGAGTGTTATCTTTTCAAACCTGAAGACTTCATGTCAATCCACTCGTGTGTTGCAGAGGTAATCTCAATTACGTAATAAACCAGCAATAATTATGAAACAAGATTCTGTATTAGTTCATTCACTATTTAATGCAGTTGTGGTCACTGTGATGGAACCAGGAAGGCTAACACAACGGACTGTCGCCATCTTGAAAAGAGGAGACAGCTTTGGTGTAAGTTTTAACTCACAGTAGCCGTAAATGGTTCAGTCTCATAAATCTGTGCTGAAAATGGGGGGGTATGGGGAAAGGTAATGAATGATTTGTCCAGCCATGAAAATCTGTAAAGCGGGGGGGGGGGGTGAGTGACACAATATGACTCTATATTATGGTCGATGTTCATGATATTGATGCACATCTCTACCATGCATTATGAATGGCATACTTATGGTTTTTTTAAATCTGTTTTCCCTTTTATGAGTGATTTCAGTCTTCGAAAGTTTAACATATTCTTCACAATCCGCTTTATTTTTGAGTCACCACAAAAAAGGGGGATGATTCAATAGCCCACTCCCTCAAAAACTGGGAGGATATATACCCCTTTCCCCTAGGATTTACGCCCATGAAATAGTTGCTCGTATCACCGCCGCATTTCCTTATTTTCAACGTCCACAAATTTACCGTGCCCATTCTATTTTCAAAAAATTCATTCTTCGAGTGATATTCACCAAACACAGAGCATAAACCCCGTGAACAATGCTTTATAATGCAAAAAGTCCCTCTGGAATCATATGACGTTCCATGTACGTGTGCAGGTATGAACAGAGAAATCATGGTAAAGTTATACAGAAGCTTATGACTGGAAAATTTCGACTGTGATACACTTTCAGGAGCTAGCAATACTAAATGATAGTAGACGAACTTCAACCGTCACATCCCGCAAGAATCTGCAACTGCTTGTCATTTCTACTCAGGTATAGTACCGGTATCAGTGCATTTCTCCCGCAATGTGCAACTTCAAATTTTGTTCTTCAGTAAACCACAGACCTTTTTGAAATCGGTCAGAGCCAGAACAAATTTCAGATCGTCCGAATGTTCCGCCAACAACAGGGAAATCTTTCAAAAGACACCAGCTGTGGGAAACAACATCTGTATTATCAGAAGCAAAGTACAGAGGTAGTGATAGGTGCTGTAGTTCTTTTTCTTAAACAATCCAGATAAAGGTCACTCTTTACCAAACTCCTGCTTGAGGACTATCTGATTATTATACTACATGAACCAGCATGAGCAGTCACAAATACTGGGTGGCGCCGGTCCAAATGCGACTTAGGTTGATTTTCTTGTAGGCCTATGAGCTTAATAGCACACTGTTTAGTTGAGAATACCAATTTGTCGCTATTTCTAATGTGAACCTTTGCTATATTTAAATATGCAGGATTTTATGAGGATCTTTATGTCAGGGGGAGTAAAACGACTTACTGATCCGGATCACTTAGCCTTCATACGGTGAGAGCTCTGCGCAGACATAGTATGGTGTGGTGTTTTCTCGAAAATACAAATTAAACAAACTCCAGGTATTGTGTTATCATAAATTCCAAAAACTAAAACGATAATCGGTAAAGACCAACATACACTGAATTTGAGCATTTCACTGCCGATATTTCTTTCGCTATTTATACTGACTACACATGGCTTTGACTCATTTCTTTCTTCCATTCAGGAGCATTGATTTCTTGAAAGGGTGGCCAATACAGCTGTTGGATCTACAACCAAAGCAATGTGTCTTTAATTTCTTCAGGTAAGTTTTAATCACTGATTGATATTTGATATAAGTATCGCCAAAGATCAAACTGATCAGTTGAAAAAACGGGTAAATAGCTATATTGATTTCCAAAAGGCAATCTAGACGCATTCAAAGTATTTTCCTTATTACGCTTACCAAACAGCTTAGAATTTCTTGTACTGACCTTTAAGCAGTGAAGTAGGCTATATGATACGGGCGACATTCGGACCCCGACATTTTGACCGCTGTAATTAACAGCGCCACCAAGAGTTTGATTACCCCTCCAGTTTTTGCCCCTCCCTAACGTCCTTAAAAGGCACTGGGGGTTCAACCTCTTCTTCAAAATTTTGTGAATGAAGCACTTCCTGTTTATTTGCTTCCTTGTGAGGGTTTACGTATCCTGAGTTAAAGCCACTCAAACATGGATGTTGTTACCGTGGGGGGGTGTTTCTCTTCAAATAAATTCAATCACATACATTCTTAAAAAACTTTACTAAATCCCAGCGCCAGTGGGGGTTTTAAAATATTGCTTCCCAAAAAGCTTTACAAGAAATCACTAGCGTAAGATCACCTACAAGAATATGTAATTTGTTTTCCAGAAGAGGTACAGTGTTGGTGAGAGACAGCAAGTACTCAGACTGGATCTACATCGTCAAATCGGTTAGATACATTCTTTCCTTTTTTATTGTCTGTTTATTTTGATGACACAAGTCTTTGGGTCTTTGTATCTGGCACAGCACGATGCTCTAGGCTCGACTTAAGCCTAGATATTTCCACTGTTTGTTCGTCCGTGTGTGTGGGCGTTAAAAGGGGATATTCCAAAATTAGTCTTGGGCCAAGAATATATCCTGTCTAAAACCTAATAGAAAACTAAGAAGATTGCAATAATTAATCAAAACATTATTTGCCAGAGAAATTCCTGTTACTTTCTCGTTAAAATATTGCTTTTGTCAGGGAAGCTGCTCCGTGGTCATGAGATTGAGCAAAGCCAACACCAATGCGATGTCCTGCAAGCACAAAGGCAAGAAAGGTAATTTTTAAGATATGGGAAAAGACAGAAAGGGACATGTTAGCTTGAACATTTACGCAAAGAGGGTTCGGTTCCCATGTATTTGTATCCAAAGTTTAGGGCAAAATAGTGGTTAATTTTGTACTGCGTATTGTGGTTATAACCCATGTAGGGTATTTTTAAGCGACTGGACTGCGGTAAAATGACTAAAATCTTTATGTATTCTTTTCCTATTTTTTTTAATAATATGAACATCGCAAAAGAAACAATCAGATGCAATCTGGGGGGTTGTTAATTGCTGTTTTCGAGTTTCCACACTGTCAGCTGTTTATTTTGTTAAACACAGTCTCAGAAACCATTGAGCGAGTTCACGACATGACACCATCCTGTCACGAAGCAAGGATCGTACAGAAGGAGAATTCATTCCTTCAAAAAAAGGTGCGCAACCTCCAGACGACCAGACCATCTCTAAGCCGCCGTGGTTTGGACCTGCCGCTACTGAGAGAACCTGGCGAGGAGCATGACTATGCAGACCGTCATGTGACAATGATGGACACTATGGAGTCACGGAAAATCATCGATGCGTCAATGCCGAAGCAGGAGGAAGAGGATTTGAACGTGAGAAAAGAGGCATTTAACAAGGAAGAGGGGGAAGGTCGTTTGAACTCCAGGTTCAAACCTTATGAACTCTTTTGCTTTTTGATAACCTTTTTAACTGGCATCACACATTGAAGAACAAAGTTACTTCAATCCTTGGCAACATCAGATGTACATACAAGGCCTAAAAAATGAAATTGAAAGTAATTTTTGAACTTAACATTTAGTTGTGTAGAATTACGTTTAACAGTGCACAGTTTCATGGTTAAAATGTAAAAGTTGTAATTTCTTATTATCGTGAGGTTCCTTTCTCCCTACTTTCAGCATGCTGCGACAGATGATAAAGGTGAGTTTTCAGCCGATAATTACACGGGTTTATGAAGTTCCAGAGTATTTATAGTGGGCCTAAAGGTTATTTTCGTAGAGAAATTAGGGAAATGTTACTGACTTATTATTTCGAATAAATTGCAATGAATGAAGGATTTCATTTTCACACACATTCTACTTTATTTCTTACAGAGGATGAATACCAGAGGGCCATTTACGGACCACGTCGTACATTTGCAGATGATCTAAATGCTCGTCTAGTACGTTCATACCAAATCTTCCATTGCAGCCCCTCACACTGTGAATATCAGCACCATGAATTTGCAGTTAATTTGCAGTTTCACTGTGAAATTGTTTTTTCACTGCAACTTCATGGCAGTTCACATGATGAAAACACCGTGAAAATCATTCCGGATGTGACCCCTTGCCGACACCTTGAGGTCAAGTGAAAACACCGTGAAAATGCAGTGAGCCTATCTAGGGGACCTTCCTCATTAACTTTGAGGTGGGGCTAATCCTTTAAATGCTTTACGGACCTATTATGTGAATCCCTCATAACAAGTACCATTACCTGTCTTCTTACTGTTGTGGTGATAGGTGTAAATGTACACTGGACACCCCAATTACAATGTTTGCATCCTTGCAATGTACTTGTAACCCCAGCCAGGTTGTTCATACACTACTTCATGGCCTGTAGCTGAATGAGAACATTGTATGGGCTTCAGCAAAACGACTCCCCACAAATTATGTCACCTCGCAGAAACATTTATTTCAATTTTCTGTGATTATATGTGCTTTATATTTTATTTGCTTGAGTAGAGTTATACTCATGAATATTCTGGAAATTCATAATTCCCATGGCCATTTATGATTACTCATCGACAATTAAACAACAGTCAGCACCGAGTACACACTGTTATGCATGACTCTGATGTTGGAGCAGAAAACATTAGTGCAAAAAAGAATGTTGAAATTTGGGGGAAGACGCGGACTAGTTAAGATTCTGCTTATGGACTAGTAAAAAGCCATCACTGCTGGTCCGGCTGGCAAGTGAGAAAAACGTTACGGGCAGACCCTGTCCATGCACGATGCTGGATTGGACAATGATGTACACACCGTTGCTATCCTCGCTCGCTCTGATGCTACATTGTCGGCTTTGTTATTCCACCACTTTGTATACAGTTTCACAGTCTTTTGGCAATTCCATAATTCGATGTGGTAACTTCGCCACTCAATGTGCCTTTTGCCCACAAAAGTTGGAAATATTCATATGTCTCCTGTATGTGGTCAAGGGGGGGGTGTTGTGACATCTAACACCAAGTTTCGTGGAATTTTATGAATCATGTCACATTTTAGGGCTGAAAAAAAACTTGTGTCCTTCCTCCATGGTTCTACATAAGCAAAATGTGCTTATCAACTTTTCAGCTGCATCCGGCAAATTTGAGCCATCGCACGTGTATCCATCTCTTCTCACAGCTCAAAAAAGGAAAAATCAATCCTGTCTTTCCCTCACAGAACACCTGCTTTACATTCACAACATGTGGAAAGAAAATTTTGTGGTTTTCACAAGTTCCATTCGCATTTCACTATCACGGTTTCGAAAACACGCACGCAATATTGCTTCGTGCAAGGTTTCCGCTGGTTCCCGTAGGCCCACACCTAAACAGGGGTATTCAATCGCTCCTCTTGTTGGTAACTGCTGGGCTAATTTCTGGCTGTCTATCACACTAATCTTTTATTACACTTCAACAGTTAATCCGCTGTTTTCACACCTTCCACGGTGGGAAGCTGGACTAGTGTACCGTTATGGATAACAATAGGACCATAAGCTACCAATATGTTGACGTGAAAAGTCCGTGAAACTGTTGTGAGCTAATCCGCTCCCAAGCTGATCAACTTTCCACCGTGAAAACGGGCTTACATTGCCTTGACAAAAAATTCACGGTGATTTAATGGTAAAACTGCATTTTCACGGTGTTGAAAGTTCACAGTGTCAAAATTCTGCCCTACATTACGATCAAAGCTCCTCGAACCCAACTGGCCAGTTCTAATCTGTCTCGAGTTGGACAGTATATCATTTCCTTTCATTTCAACGCTTTGAATACAGCAAAAGAAAACTTACAAACGGGAATGATAATGCTTCAGTGCCAATCACTTGCAACTTCTTGTCAAAGAAAGAAATTGGTCGTTTTAAAGAAATGACATTTTTGTTTCTAAAAGCAACAATTTTCAATCTTTACAGGTTAATACGGTTTTGAGCAACGATTCAAGTGCATCCCCAGTATTTGTCTGCGTCCAGATACTTGTCAAAGGGGGTGCTTTCGTAAGTGAGAGCCGACTGTACGTCTAACATTTATATCGGTATTTTTCCATTTTTATCAAGTTGTCATTTAGAAAACTGACAAACGAATTGTAACTTACTTTGACCAACACAGGGATTAGCTGAGCTTATGTTCACTGATCAACCCAGTGTGAGTCTTGTCAGTAATGGAGCGGAATGCGTGGTTCTCTCCAAGCAGTTCTTTCTGGAGCACGCGCCGGAGCATCTCATACATCAAATCAGACTTACGGTAGGTATTTTTTATCATTTACACGGGTGTGGAAAAGAAAAGATAAGATTTTTTGAAGGGAGGGTGTGCTGGGCATGTGGAAGGTTACGGCGACTTCGATGACGAATATGATTGACGATGATAATGATTGACGAAATCATCGAAGGCGATATTGATGAGAGTAAACAATAATGATGATATGAATGACAATTACATTATGGGGGTGCTGGTATCAAGGGAAGGCATGGCGGAAGAGATACACGACATTTATGGAGAAGATGCAGTGAGCCCTGTTTGTGTAGGATCACAGTTTGGCTTGTTCTATATCATCCTTGACGACAGGTGACGCCGTATGCCAGCGTGCATGAACTCCAAGTCAATTTCGAGAAAGAGCTCTCCTGGAAACATTACCGTGATGTCACTCTCCGGAAGACAGTGAACAAACTTCGGACAGAAAGGGTTACATTCAATAAACTTAATCATTCATTATAATCTCTATAACAAATTCCCCGGTGCCCCCACCCCGTCAGCGTTGCCCCAGCAAACAAGAACCCCACTTCATGCTTCATGAAGCATTTGTGGGGAGGCACGTGCCCCCAGGCCTCCCGGTGGCTACGCCACTGTTACTGTTCAATATTGACTCTGCCCCAATTAAAATGCCTCAAAGGACACTTAATTAAAAATGAGCTTAACAGAGCCGTCTTGAACAAAGGTGGTTAGATGTTCCTATATATGGACTATAATATGGACGCAGTGTCTCTAGCAGGTTTGATTTGTGTTTGTCAACGTCCGTGTGTTGTACTTTGCGTGTACCGTTCGTACCTGTAGTGCCCTGTCGTGTAAATAAATAATACATAGGTTAAGTCTCGTCTCTTTATTATTTTACGCGACACTGTTTTTTTTTTTCTAATGCCTTCGACGTGTGACTTGCACCCTGCAAATTTTGAAAAAGCGCTTTTTGCCACTGATCGCCTGGACATAAAGGCTGCAGTATTTTTGCTATAAGCAAAATTTCTAAAATTTTCCTCCGGAAAACCAAGTCTCGGTACGGTGATGGTCTCCGAGAGAGCCAGGCATCCGATCTGCCAACATACCGTAAGTTTGAGGTTCTGATTTTATGAAATTTTCTGTTATTTCCTGTGTTCTAAATTTGATCTTGAGTACATGTACCACTTCCAGTCGATGTAAGTGACCACAGAGGATGCACTGTTTCCAATCAGGAACTGATTTATGGGGATATTATAAATATTTCTTTATTACATAATGACTAAGTGGACTAAATTTGTGGTATGATCCAGTAACTTTGGGGCGATGTCTTTAGGCGATCCGTATACATGCAATTGTTTGTATTTAATGTTATCACTACCTCAATCGGCATTAATCTAGGCTTTTGAATTATTATCCGAATGTACGTTACATATTTCATATGGCATCCAGGGCTGCATGAGCCATTAGCCCTAGTGATTAAAGTGCCGAATTGTGATCTCCATTGCCCTACCGACTGCCTGGGGCAGACAGGCCGGAGGCTGGCTGTAGGCGAGCCGGAACACCGACTGTCACCGCCACTAAGAACCTAGCCAAGCGTGACGTCGCCGACACTTTTCCGGCTACCTATTCAGAGGTTCTGGCGCAAGGTTCAGGCCGACGGTTCGGGCAAAGGGACGGCCTTTGACGCGGAAAGCGTATCTTACTCGCGGTGGGCCCTACATAAATGAGGTTTTTTCTCAATCTGATTGCCGGCTTAGTGAGGTTTCAATAATTAATAAGCGAAGGATTAAACAAAATAAATGATTATAATTTTCTTTATTTCTTTACAAGTAAGAAGAAATTGCAGCGAAGGATTAAACAAACTAATTGATTATAATTTTCTTTATTTCGTTACAACCAAGAAGTCAATGCAGAAGCCATTTAAACTTCTTTCAGTTATACACCTTGCTTCGTGTTCCGAACGCGGACTATTATAGACATAATTCGGTCTTACGTGAAATGCTCCATTATTAACTTTTGTAAATATTTGTAGATACTAACAGATAATTAATTTGGTGTGTTTTGTTGTACCATAGAATTTAGTTGTAAGTTATACGTCATAATAAATTTATTTAAATTTAAGAGAAGATTTATATTTGAATCTTTTGTGTCGAGGTTGTCTGGGGGGCAAACACTAACCCGCAAAAATTCTTGCTACAGTGACTTGGGGGGGTAGCTGTGACACCCCCCACCGAAAAAACGGATGAATGGATATTGAATAAGGCTAACGAAATCTTGCTCCTAAAAGCCACTGAAAGCTGGTCGCCCCCCCCCCTATGGAATTCCATATCTGCCGTCGCCCGTCGTGCGTCGTCCGTCGTGCGTCGCCCGTCGTGCGTCGTCCGTCGTGCGTCGCCCGTCGTCCGTCGCCCGTTGCCCGTCGTCCGTCGCCCGTCGTCCGTCACCCGTCGTGCGTCGCCCGTGTTTTTTTGTCATGATTGTGCAGTGGTATTTTTAACTTTGACCGTTGATCGTTTCACTTGTACATGTCCTTGTTCGATCGATCCACCATGCCTGACTCTCATTCTAGCAATAGAACTAGAAGATGCACATGCATTCGTTTTTGCAGTTGCGCCAAACTCCACTGCCAACTGAAAGAAGAAATAATGTCCTGACATCGGCTAAGTAACGTGTATATGAAATAACACCATTTTGGTTACATAAATAAATCAACAAAATAGACTTTTGTTACGGTAGATTGTTTTTCTCGATAACTTAGTTACTCTAGACGTAACTTCAATTTACTCGTTAACAGCCAGACTTTAAGTCTATAGCCTATGTGATATTTCTGTCTGTCCCTGCACAATATCCCACAGAACGGAATGTAAATAATAGATTATATACAATGTTTGATTCCCAATAGTTTTCATAAGAGAGGAACTGATTCAACATTATTTTGAGGGCGGGTATACCTATCTGCTGTATACTCCAAATTAGACATGACTTTATTTGCAGGTTGGCTCACAGAAGTCTTTTAAACAGTAACGTTACTTGTTAGCCCCATAAATAATGCTGATGTGCTGGACAACCTGTTCTCATTGGTCTATCCACCATGGCATACACACCCACAAAAACCAACACGTCATATTTTCTGAAACTTAAACCAAGTGGTAATTGCCGCTTAACAATACATTTAATAAACAGTTTGTTATCTACAGCACGTCTAGTATTTCTGGATTTCAAGGTGAAATTGAGAGGACAAGATATAATATCTGTATCGGTTGGCAGATTTCTTCCTGGAATTTGATGAAAACAAGTCGGCACATTTTTACAGTATGCAAATTAGAATAACACTGTGGATAAGTTGGCCGGAACAATTTTTGCTGAAAATGTTTTTCCCCAAAAAACACTTGGTTGAATTCTCAGAGAGGCGATATTTTCTTGTCAAGGGGCAGGGGTAGTCTAGCATTATTGGAATTAATTATGTGACTAGTATATGCTTTGCAGGTGGGATTTGTACTTGCCTTATTCGGAAAAGATCTTTAGAAGTGAATGGAATCATCACATTGTCATTTGTTAAACAACGGCTTTTGCATGTCCAATGCAACCCATTTGATGGGCGACGCACGACGGGCGACGCACGACGCACGACGCACGACGCACGACGGGCGACGCACGACGGACGACGCACGACGAGCGACGCACGACGGGCGACGGGCGACGCACGACGGGCGACGCACGACGGGCGACGGGCGACGCACGACGGACGACGCACGACGGGCGACGCACGACGGGCGACGCACGATGGAAAATGGCATGTTTGGAACTGGTAAATGGCAGAATTGGGACACAACAAAAAGCAAAATGCGACGGACGACGGGCGAGGGCAGATACGGAATTCCATACCCCCCAGATACTGGTGCCCTTTTGTGCCCCCACTAGTAAATTCCTAGCTACGCCACTGAACAGTAATTAACAAAACACGGAATTAATCCAAAAGGAGGACGGTGAGCTCACAGAATTCGTATCCAGAATATTTTAAAACTCCAATTAATTGGTTGGTAAATAATGGAAGGCTGAAGATTTCCTTGTGCTCATCTATGTATAAGGCGCTGGTGACAACAGTGTTCTTTCTACGAATTTAGGAAATGCAGTGAACACAAAATCTTTGTGGACAGCTAGGAGGCATAATTATGTCAGTACATGATGAGTGGCAGGGTGAACGCGTCAATCGCTGTGTAGTGGAAGTGCTAATAATAAGATTATCGGTATATCAAAGGCTGATCCAGAACCACATTAGAGGGGACAAACTTGCCTGGGGGCAAAATATTGGAAGTTTTTCCGTTGAAGCTTTATGGCCATTGTTTAATAGGAGTTAGGCTACACTTTGGGGGTTTTAGACGTCCTTGGAAGGAAGGAAAATTAAAATCAATGTAGACAAAACATCTTTTTTTTTCCGAAAAAAAATTGGCTCGGTAATTTTTATTAGAACAAAAAACACATGTATTTACTCGTTGTGGCAAAGATAGAAGATTGAAGAATCCCGCTTTTGCTTACCCAGGATTTACAAGCTAAGTTGCCAGGATGCAAAAAGGAAAGGAAAAAGAGAAACAATAGCTGATCGAACAGGGTGACAGAAACGCGGATGCAGGTTTAAGCAACTTTCCTAGTGGGGAAAATACTACACACAATGGAAAGATTTGAAGAGATGAATTTTAAAATCTTTATTACAAGGTTATGTAGCCCTGCACTCACAGTAGGTCTTGGTCTTTATCACATGTGGTTTACATATAAAAGGTGAAAATCCGTCTCCAATTTAGGAGGTCCTATTGCTGCCCGTGCAGTATGCAAACACAGTTAACTTTAGTGGCACCCTTACCACATGCTAAAATTTGTGTTTAAGACTGTTGACAGTATTAAAAAGCTGAGAAAATTTACATGAAGTCTTTTGCAGAGCAATGTAGAAAAAACAGTTTGCTTAATTGGCAGTCATTTTATGCCAATCGTATTTGTGTAGCTCATAAAACCGTCCATATTAATGTACATATATACGTGTATATCAGTGTCGCATTCTGCCGGGACGGGAACAATTGAGGGCCATTTTAAGCGCTGAATACCTTCGAAATGGTACTAGCCTACGTGTATCACCTTTCTGGGGGCAGTAAAGAATCTTTGTGATATGGATTTTAAAACCTGGACGGTCATTTTTATTCAAAAAACAAATAAACAAAACCTGATGTAGCCTATACATGTCAAGACTGACCCCGTACGGAAAGCATATTAGTACAGTGAGAAAATGTATCTTCGCCATGCAAAAACTCAAACAAATGAGTCGACTCGAGTCCCTTTATACTAGCCTGACTCAAATAACTTTGAGTGCAAAAACTAGATTATGTTTAAATCTTGTTGTGACTTATCCGAGGAGACACCTTTCCTGCGGGACCACCACCCTCACACACAGGCTTCAACCTGGGTACGTTCGCGCATTTTGGCAATTTACAAGTCCCTTTTGGTCATTCAGCTCGTCGTCCACGATGGGTGCATTCCACCAAATCGTTGTATTTATGCGCGCGAGCTCATTAATATTGATCCCACGGAATTTTACAAAACAGACCATAATCAGGAAGAATCATAGAAATTTTTCTATAAATCCCGAATTGGAGACTGATAGTTTCCAGTTTGGGGTATTTCTTTTACAAAAAGCCCCAAATTGTGGGCTTATTTTGGATAGAGGCAGACGGCTACATTCGGAAATGAGCGCTTTGTTTTACTACTGTTTTGGGGTATCTTCCTTGGAAGGCGAATAAAAAGCTTTTCGTGGCTAACCCCCATGAAAATGAAACGAAAAGTCATCTTCTGGCCATAATCTTGAATTTCCAGTGAAAAAACGGAGGCCAATCTCTTCACGAGAGTCAACAGACGGCGCTATTTCGCTCCGATTTTGCACTGTTTCTATGGGCGCGTATTTGGTGTAGTGCAACCCGTTGGGAAGAGCTGATGGCTTTGCACACGGTGATCAGCTACATCATGCACGACCTGTGACCGCAAGTCGTTACGACGCGCAGAGCATTGTAAGTAAATTTCCGCCAGGCGCGCGAACTCGCTCAATGCGTTACATAATTATAAGCGGCGGTTATCAATTTTTTTCAGAAAATATTCTCACAACAATATTGTTGATCCAACATTGATCAAGATAACCAACGATTTGAAATATATCGCCAAAGATACGTGATCAGTGATACTTAGAAGAAAAATTATATGTACCACACAATGATCACACTGTCATTGTTCCCCGACACTTTGTCCGTGCCAAAACATTGCTATTGGCGAACCAATAATTTTTAACCACGCTTCGCTAACAGGAAGTGATGACCCCGCGGTCACAGCCTCGTGCACAATGTAACCAATCACAGTGCCAAACTATCAGCCCTTCCCCATCAGCTTTGGGAAAGTGCTTCCTGTACTATAAATGTTCGAGTTGTGGTTGTTTTTATTTTCAGAAACATTTAAACTTTGTATGCACCTGAATTTTGTTATCAACAGCCTTGGAACCAGTGTATATCATCAAACGCAAAGACAACATAAAATGAGCTATGTTTGAGTCCGTCCTTGTTAGAAATGGTCACGTACATGTGGCAAAAAGTCATGCATCGTGCTCAAACTGTGGCTGAAATGTTATAGAAAGAGCAGTAGTTGTGACATTGAAGAACTTTCCACTGCAGTAAGCTGCTGTTGGATCAGCTGCATAAATAAATCATTCAAGACCTGATCAAAGAGTTAGCAAGAAAAATCTTAACGATCCCAACTTCAAACTGTGCTTAACAGACATGGGGGTGATCCGCCTTCATTTCATGAGCTGAGTGAGATGGGTTATTCGGCGAAACAAACTATGCACGGTGGGGACACGTATAGCTCGCAGATATGAAACTTCAGGAGAAAATAGCACTGGAGATCCATGCAATTTTGTTGTGAAGAGATCTGAAAGTTATTTAATCCAGGTTCTAGCTGATTAGTGGGTAAACAGGACCTGTAAAATGCAAAACGGTATAATTGGCATCACGCAGAATGATCAAGCCAGAGACAGATTTTGCATCACGTGGTCAGAAGGGTCACAAATCCCCCGGGACATACAAGGCCTATTCTCATGAGTATAAGGTGGGATATTGATGATGTCAAGAAACTCAACTGAAATGAATTGGTGTGTCCCAAGTGAAAACCACGTTGATGCCGAGGATTGGAACAGAAAGGACATCCCTCTAGTGTCATTGCCAACCACAGATTCTGCATGGTGGGGGACTTTCTGACAGCTAAGAAACGAGGAAATGAGCGTTTATCAACAATAAAAGGCAACGTCTCATCGAGAAAATGGTAGGCTTTCATAATGCAATGTAAGAACATCGCACCAAAACATTCGCTGATCTCTATAAAGCAAAGAAGAATATACAGAAGACCATCAAAGCAGATAGTAGCAAGTTGGCAGCGACCGTTCAAAGTGTTCAGTGCCGTTAAATAGCAACTGTCTTCAAGCATGAACTCTCTCTCTCTCTCTCTGTCCCTGGCAAAGCCTGGAGGTGAAATGAACTCGATCCCAAAAGCAGAGCTGTTAAGCATCTTGTCATTTAGAGTTGAGATACCCCAGATGTTTCAGACACTGATCTGAAGACATGTATTGTAGTAGATGTCCATGAACTCATCAGCGGCGTACCCAACTTTTTTTAGGGTGGGGGAGGGATTCAAAAGCAAATGCGTCTTCGGCCTCATTCAACATGGTGTTGGGAGACGAAAATTAGAAGCTTTACTCACGGTCCCGATGTCCTTGCTTTTCTTTGCTGGCCGGTGTTGTTTTCTTATGGTATTGGTGCTAAAGTCTGATAAATAAATTTACTGATTGCTTACTTACTTTATATACTCATCTATAAAATATTCTTTATGACCAACAAAAACACCTGTTTTTATTTATCCACCCACCTGGTGGATATAGCAGTAGCTATCATCCAGTCTTTGGGAAAGCCTCAGACGACAGATGTCAGACATTTGGCGAGTATGCTGACGTGTTTTTTAAAAAGAAATGTCGTGGATAACTCTGAGGAGCTTATGACAAAAGTTGATAAGGTGTTTGGGCGCTACATTGGAGGTAGCTCAATCAAATTAAGGCAGTAACCATGACAAAGCACAGGGGGACAAGAAATCAATCAGGAAACTCATTGACGGATGTCATGTACCACTCCTGCATGTGTGGAACCAGTTCATCGCTCTCAATGAAAAATAAAATGTCCCTTGCCTACTTTTTTGTCGGAAGCTATCTTGGAGAGAGGCAAGGAGCTTTCAGACCTGTACGAGTTGGTAACTGAAGGGCAAGTCTCCAAATTTACAACAGCAAGATCGACAAGAAGACAGAACCAGAACTGCAAGGAAACAATGAGGAAGCTGACACCGGGATTACACCCGTGTGACGTATTTCCTATGATCTGTGCAAGGCCATCGATCAGCCCTTCCCAGCCTTGTTCGGGTGCTGGTTGACGAGCGATTGTTGGTCAGAGAGAAATGTAACTCACGTGAACCGCCTACGTGCGACCAGGATGGCCCCGCAGTAATGACAGCTAGTTCTGGCTGCCGGATCATAGTCTATGTCAGTGAAGCTCAATTTTACCAAAGTATCACAGTATTCAACAATTTTATGACTACGTTTATGATATAGTTTCACCATAGGCCAACCGGTTTACATTGATCATCTATTTCACTATTTTTATTCAATCCGGGATCCTTTTTCATCTGCTAGCCCTTTGCCAAAAAAGGCGCATTCTTTGACAAAGACTCTCTTGAACCCTCCCCCCTTCATCAAACTCAACCGCAACTCCTCCGAGCACCGCCCCATCGTTACTGCCGACAGGTTCACACTGGCCCTGCAGCTGAAGCGCGCTGCCGAGTTTCATAACAGTATAGTAATGTTAGTGACCAGTCTAAAGCCGACCTTGGATAATCATTGGTCCCTAATGACATGCGTGTGTACGTGCTTAAGACTAACGCGACTACCAACCTTTTTGTGTCTGATCCCCGCCTCGGTGAATTCCGTGAAATTCGTTCAGTTGCACACACATACATAAGTACATATGTACAGTATCCGCGGTATGAGATTTGCATTGTAGTCGTCATCTGTAAGCGGTCAACTGGTAGTATTAACTAGTAAGCCGTATCAAAGAACATTTCTCACTTTTTGGCATTTAGATCTCAAACTATGCTTGCCAAAATGCCGGATGAAAAAGAGGAGAACACTGAGACTTATCTGGATGCTTTAAATGGTAAATGATTCACGTTATTTGATAAAGGCCTATCATATAGTTAGGTCTAACATGAGTTAAAATAAACGAAGGCGACTTGACACAGTGCTTGAGCAGATGAGTATGAATGAGCATGGTCAATGTACGCTAGGCCCATCCTAACGTTAGGCTAACGATAGTCCGAGTAACTTGGACCCCACAATCGCCTTTTTTAACATTTGGACATCGTCGGGCGAGCACTGGCGAGGGTCCAAGTACCTTCCGTAAGCCTCAGGCTTATTGCAAATACTGCATGGGTGATTTTGCACAATGGTGGAAAGGCATTGTGGGAAGGAAAAAGGAGCAAACATTGCCCCTTTTTCCTTCCAATGCCTGTTTCTACCATTGTGCAAAATCACCCTTGCAGTATTTGCGATAAGGCTTATTGGTTTTTTGCTTCCTCAAAATAGCTCTTACGAGGCCTAGGCCTTCCCTGAATCAAAATCCCCTGAATTCATACCTAAAATGGTCCTTATACTGTCTAATGCACCCAGGTTAGGATCAAGTCAGAATCAGAGATTCCAATAATAATCATTTGGAAAGAAAAGAGAAATTTCTTCTTCAAATCGAAAATGGTCTTGTTGTCGAGCACGATGTTGCCATCTTGTTCAAATAGCGATTTTGAGGTCACGGCGCTTTGGCACCGATGACTGATTCCTGAGCGAGGTATGTCCAGTAGCTGGGATCACATCGAAGCTGTACACTGAAAATTTCGGCGCACAGGAATCAGTCGTCCGCCCGCATGCGCCGACACGGCATGCTTTTTGTGAATGGTCCTCTAGAGGCCGGCCAAACTCAGAAAGTAGACATTTTAACAATTGTTTCAGAAATCTTTAAAAGAATGAGTCTATCAAGAAAATGAAATTTGCGACACACACGGATTTATTATTCCTTCTTCAGACACCAATTTAAGTAATAAGATGATTGTCAACGTTGTTGCTGCATTAGGATTGGGGTAAAAAAGTTCCTTGTGGGATCATAATAAGTATAAGGTGACGCAGTGCATTTGTTCCCATCTCTCAAGGTGTGAGTGATGTAAAGCACAAAAGCACTCATTACGAGTCAACTTGTCTCTGTCAATTTGTCTCAACGGTCAACTTGTCTGTCCATTTGAGGCATAAATGGTTGAGTTGTCCCCCCGGTCGAGCTGTCTCAATGGTCAATTTGTTCGCAGTCAAGTTGGCAAACCGTTGAATCGTCCGAGCCCCCATGTTTACAGGATCACACGAGCATTGTGAGTAATTATATGTATGTAATGTTTGTCATGATTTTGGAAGCTGAATGACCCCAAACAAAGAAGAAGTGTCACAGTGTCGTCAATCCAAGGCCGTTTCATTTGGAGTACGAGCTACATGTATGTTGAGTGAAATCAATTAATGGAAAGGAAGGCCTATGAAGGGTATTAGGACTCTACGATTGCCCAACTACATGTATGTCCAAATGTTAAAAGAGGCGATTCATAGGGTCCTAGTTACTCATTCTAGAAAAAATAGACTTCCAGCTTTCGGAAAGTTTTTTAAAAATGTTCGATGTGCAAGTTTATGTGACTGTTAAATATGAAAAAAGTGCTTCGAATCACATGTAATGAGTGACACCCTGTGCTGTAAATTTGTTGTTGATTTGTGGGCTCCGATGGTTTTTGATAAACCTTCCAAACATGTCAAACTGGGAGTGCAGAAATCTGGCCGGATTTGGGGTTTTTTTTTAGAAATTTCTGGAAATGACCTTTGTGCAGTACTCATCTGAAATGTGGGTTCATCCATATTTGTGCACAAACCTATGGAAAACATGAAACACACATACATGTACATGTACATGTATGTAGTCGCAAAAACATACATGTAGATATTTGTTGCTTGGTCGGAATACTTGGTGTACTTTTTATCAGAAGAAACAGCTTGTATTGTAAGTTAGACAGTGCACGTGGTTAGTTTACCTCAAGCGGAGTTGATGTGCTGGAAATGACATGGTGAAGATCTTCAGCAGGCATAATCACAAAAGGAATGTGAAATCCTGGGGGATTTGCTTTTCAAGTAACATTTGGTTTTTGTGACAATAGTAATCAAATTGTGATTTATAATTGTCAAATTGTTAAGTTTTCTTTCTGTGCCTCTGTACACAGCCTTTGAACGGAAACCATCTCGCGAGATCCCATCAGAGCTTGAACAGCTACTGTGCCGAATAGCTCGCAATGGAGAACCATTGTAAGTGTTTGAATACACTCCTACTTAAGTCAGATTAATGTTGAGGGGCAGAGTTGTTGTTGAGGACTTGCTGGTGACATAAATTACCACCAAATATTGAGCAGTCAGTTGTGATGAAAGTGGCACAAACTGACTGTGGCAAAATTTGATGTTCGTGAAAAAAGTAAAGTGATAACTTCTGATACAACAAAGTTTTCAATCAAACTTTTGTGACAAACACACTCCAAAAACACTCGAAATATACTAAGAGAGTACTTCGCAAATATCTGGCTATTAAAACAGATGTTCACATCAGATTGCTCAAAGTCTTTGGCTGTGCAAAGCCTTCAAGGCGAATGTAAGAAAGCCTTCAAGGCGAATGTAAGTGCACACGTGTCAATGTATTGATTCCCTAAAACAAAAAGAAAAAAGATCAAAGAAAAAAGTCACATACATGCATACTGTAGTCAACTTCATTCATCAAGTTTTGTATTTGATACTGTCCTGAAAGCAAGTCCTCAGACTGGCATTTCTTATGAAGCCAGTTGCAACCTGAATATAATTATGGGAATTACAATCACATTTCATGAAGTTTGGACATTCAGAGACAGCAAAACATGTAGGGTTTTTTTTTTGGTGGCCACAAAGGGACACATTCCTCTCTGTAAATATTTGCTTGTAAGGTCATTTGCATATATTGCAGAGTACCAGTGTGATGTCTACATGTAATTATATTGCAACCATCGTGAATATGCATGTACAGTGCATCAGTGCAACTTTTGATTATCTAGGTGCTGTGGTGCCACAATGTACCACAATGTCCCGCATGATCTTGCAATAACATGCAGAATATTGCATGGCTACATGTAAATTACTTGTCCCAAAAATGATTTATGGGAGAATGTCATTTGCATGTAGACTTTATATGCCACAGCCCAAAACTAGTAGGGCAGTGTATATTGGGCAAGGGTTCAGCATTTGCCTAACCTCTAGGCTTATTAATCCTTCTGGTACATGTAGGTTTCCCTGGAGCAAGCTCAAGCCGTTAGTCGTCACCAAGTTGGAGAATGTGATCCAGGAGTACATACAATCCAACCCCTGTGAGGAGGTGCCCGTGCTGCCAAATGTAGAGAATGTGAAGTTTGATGATATGAGGGAGCGTTTGCTGCGGGCGCTCCATGCATTCAACAGGTGCGTGCACATACCTGTGAGACACCCCCCTAGCCTTGGGCCAATTTCATAGCACTACACAACAGTTACCATGAAAGTTGTGCTTACCATGACTAAAAAGTAATGCTGTTTAAGCACTGTTTCAAAGCATGGATGTACTATTTACTGAGTTTTCAATTGATCATCACTAGTTCTACTCGGAAAAAAAGGTGAGAACATTTGGACCACCTCACTGCTGTGAAGCCTGCTCTGGCACATCAGATCTTTTTTAAAACTTGGCAATGTTGGCCTGCATGTAGACACTCCTAAGTAAAACATCTGTGAGAGTTTCAATTCAATTTGACATTTGGCGGTGTTGTTATTGTCACTTGAAAATCAAGGCCACACACATACCAGGCCAAAGTGGCCAGTGGTTGACAAGTGGTCGTCACTTGAACTTGCTATGTGGTGTTTAGTTTTTGTCTCAGCCTACATGTACATGTATTTCTCACCAGTGAGGGATGTGCAACAAGCAGGTAGGAGTGCTTCAGGCCATGTTGTTCTTTCATTTCCCCCATCCAAAAACTCACCCACGTGCACTTTGGTTGTTTTACTCAGTGCTCCATTCACCATGCAGCGTCTGTGTGAGTTACTTACACATCCAAAACGCTACTACCAGAGAAGCGACAAATTCATGAGAGGAGTAGAGAAGGTAAGAACATTCTCAGAAATCACTTGCTGCATGGCATGGTTGTACTCAGTAAATAAGAAGAATTCTCACCCTTTTCTAACCTTGGGCATGTTTTCCAAGGAAATTTCTGGAATCTTTTACTATTCAGTAACAATTTCTTTGTGCTTTTTCATAATTACAACATCAAGCTAGGCATCTTAGAAAGCTTAAAGACATTGTCTTTGTTTGGTAAAAAAATTACAGGGATAAGAGTCAAACATGGGTAATTCCTCTTAAACGCTTGGAATCTCTCCTCAATCATACATTGAAAGTATGTTTGTGATGTAACAGAATGTACAGGTTGTTAGCACCGTAACACCAACTGAAAGCGCATCACCCATTCCTGCGAAATCCGGAACCCCCAACCTCGTGATAAACGGATTCCCGTCAGACATCCACACACAAACAAGTACTCCCTCTAGTGATTCCCAGGCCTCAGGTGACTCGGCCCCCTCGGATGACCTGCCTCCGTCGGATGGGACCCACTCCCTCGGACGGGATCGCCCCATACCAATGGGCAAGAGGCCACTGGTACCCAGCCTCTCCCCGACGCAGTGTCCCTCCCGGCCCCCGGAGCAGAGCGTGGATTCCACTGGACAAAATGTTGAAGCCCCGGCCGCGGAACTTGAAACGGACCAGGCCAATGAAAGAACTACCAGCAGTGATCATGAGTCACCTCTGATCGCTGGCGATCCCCAAGATGGCAAAGAGTCAGCAACAACAAACAATGAAGCAGATGCTTGTAAACCAATGGAAGTCGCAGATACCTCAGCTGCAGGAGATTCAGATGACAGTGATGGCAACAAGGGTTTGTATTCAGTCGCTTTCATTAACCCTTAACCTTCCTTCCCCTACCACACAGAATTAAACAGAAGTAACGTGTTTAATTCTGTGGGGATAGGCCTGGTAGGCCCATAACAGCTGGGTTTTGCATTGGGTTTGGCATACCTCAGAAAAACAAAGTCCAACAGCCTCATACAGTCCCATATTGGTGTTTAACTTTGTGTGAATGCGGAAGGGTAGGGCCAGCAACCCTTGGGGGTTAGGGTTAAGCAACAAAATTTAACAGCTGTCAAGAGTTGTACATTGTCAGGTTTAGTAGTCAACACATTGGGAGGAGTAAACTAATTAACTACTTAGAGCCAAGGCCAGCATTCACAGTGCCCAGTCCTCTATGCGGCAGTGTTGTTTTCGAGTCCATCACAAGTCCTTTCACAAGGCCAGTTATAAGTAACAGGGTGACCAACGACAAAAGAATACTTTTGTCACAGCTCATTTGAATAGCTTGTTAATTAGCTTAAGACTGAATGACTTATGAGGGACTTGTGATGGACTCGAATACAACACCACTATGCAGTGAAGTAACTTCCATTTTGCCTATGATGACATCAAGCATGGTTGTCATCTGTTGGGTTGGAGTGGGTTGGGTGCGCAAAGAAAACCTGATTGATCTCAGAGTTAATTTTGGGCGATTCGGCAGTTTCAAAAAGACATTTTAAAGGCATCACCCTCCAGTGTTTTCCAGAACCATTGGCTGGCGGCGAGTTCACTGGCTGCGGGGCTACTGGATCATCTGGAACTGGCAACTTTTTTTTGTTAAATTTTAAATCCTGTTGTTTATTCACTCTACCAGAATGTCGTCAAGTCTCTTATGTACATGGAGATTTTTGGAATAAACCTGTCCACATTTTTTCTGACGCAGATGGCAATTTGACAGCTTTTCTGTCATTCGTGCTCTGCCTTCCAGAGGGAAAGTGTGGCACCTAGACATTTATAAACACATGAAATGTGTGCCACTGTCAAACTAAAAGGGCATCTCACTATGTAAAAGCAGTGTTGGTGGTGACGGCCGTCAGCGTTTGGTACAGAAGAATGCCACTATAACGCACACTGCGATACCAAACAATCGGATATACCAACAGTAATCGACATTCTCCTTGGCTCTTGAATTTTCTGTACATTTTCACCGAACATTGGAAATCTGATGTCAATAAAAGAAAAATGTTTAGGACTGATGATTATGACCTGAAAATTGAGGGAAATTTTACCTCTGAAGTAACAAGTCTACTATGCAGACCATGTAGATACACAGCTGCCGAGCACCAGCATGCAAATTGGCAACTGCGATGTTGAAATTTTTGCTTTATAATTATCGCTACAAACAAGGGATTTTACCTCATCAAACAAGAAAATGCAGAAAGACCCTTGTGTATGTGACTTAACGCTCAGAAAACTTTGATAATTATGTGCAGGTTTCATGCTTTCAGCAAGACTTGTTTATGGCAATTCTTACCAATTGCCAACATCAGATATTATCAGTCAATGGCCAACTGTTATAGAATGGTTCCTATGGCAGCCAACATGCCAGGCATAACAGAACTATTTAAGCAGCGGGAACCAGTGTAACAGTACTGCTTGTCGCATGAGTTTTTTAGCGATGACTGCAAGGAATTTGCAATTTGACCCTCGGTGAGAAAAAACCCAAAAGATGAAACATGAAAAGAAAATAAACATTCATTGAACAAAACGCATGAATTTGATATAGTTTTTGCTTGCACTTATTAGCCCAAAATACTCTTGCAAAAACATTTGTGTGGCAGGCCACCGTACTTTTTAATGAGCTGGAGTCCCTCTGACTAAAAATGTTTATACTGATTGATCACTCTACTGAACATTTTGTTAAGACCCGTCATTGAATGGCGTTTCATAGCAATAAGTTCACATGTTCCTCCAAAGTTCCAGTTTAATTTTTTTGGGGGGAGGGGATGATTTTGAAGAATTGTTGTTCTGCTGGCTCATGAGCCTAGGTATTATTTTTTTAGTTGAAATTTAAACTAGAAAAATAGGACTGAAGATTGGGATTGTGATCAGGGGCTGTGGCATGATCTATGAACAGCTGCTTTGCACATGACATGAGGCGGTCAACGTGGGGCTGGTACAAAAGTACAGTATGGATTTAGGTTTTGGCCCCAGAAGTGTTCTTGTCTTTAAACCCAACCCACAAAGCATTATCATAATGAATCTTTACAATAAAATGCTGAAGGAATAATGTAGAATTATTGTTGACTAAACAGGTTGTCAAACAATGAGAGAAAATGAAACGATACACAAGAGAGTCTATCCAAGAATGAATGAACTAAGTTAAGGAATATTACCCTTAACTCCCTAAGGTGTGTGTAAAATCATATTAACATTGGAGGATTCAGGAGTGTTAGGGTTACATGTTCCCATTTTCATGGTAAAGTTTTACTTTGGACTGACAAAGTAAACTGCAACTTGTTCCCAAAGTTTACTATTGGTTCATTCTGCTGTTGTGTAAAACAAACCAATGAATGCTACATAGTTGTTTTGCCTTGTGGAAAAGAACGATCTCTCCCATCACGAAATGATCCTGACTGTCGCACTCATAAATATTCATTATTTGTGAAATATTGTTGATTGTAGGAGATGCGGATCATGACAGCTGCTCCTCCATGGACAGCGCAGACAGCGGCGACAGCTCTCCAGATTCAGCGTTACCCTCCGGTCCTGCATATTTTGACACCCTACCTCCAAAGGATGCTAATGCTGCAAGTGATCCCACTCCAGCCCCAACAGGTCAGTTGATTGTTTAGGCATCATGTAGGCCCAATTTCATGGTGTTGCTTATCGAAAAACAGAACCGTACTATTGCTGGGTCCGTTCAAATATATTTTAATTGAATAATCTGCCTCCCATAAAGCATTAGCAGGCTATACATGGTTTTACAAAACAGAAAAACTTTAGGAGAACAGTACTTTTTGGGCCTTAGCGGGTATATGCCTCAGCTGCTTTAAAGTTTGCTCATAACACCTTGGAATATGAATAGAAGGCAATTTTGTAAGGAAATAATCATTTTTTCCCTTTTTGATTCACTAGTTTTTCACCTCAGAAGTGTTTGATTTTGAAAAAATGTTCAATTATACTATTATCAATCAATTATCCAAATTTTGGAATAATTGGCACAGCCCTAACCTTCATTGAATACTGCAGAAAATTCTGCCCACTAACAGTTAACATGTGCCGTGGATTACAAGGAACTTTATCTTATTGCAAATACGTACATTGTGTAAGAAGGTTCATGTGCTTGAAGGTTATTAGCATAACATTTCTACTCCAGCAAGTACATGTATATGTTAATAATCATGGACACATCTTGCATTAGCAATCATCATCATAAATAAGCAGTTATACGCGTGACTGTATGGACTATTTGCTATGCAGAATATTTGCTCTGGAGTCCACTGTCAGTGAGACAAGGTTGCTGAGACAAGCCAAATTGCCTTATTACAAGGCGCTTGTTGTTGTTGAAAAGGATTGCAAATAAATAAAAACAAAGAGAGACTTGAGAATTTGCTGTTTTGGTAGCATTTTTGTTGAAAAATGTCTTTATATCAAGAATTTACTTTAATTTTTTATGTACAGATTTCAGGCAAGCATGTTCACCGGTTTAATTTGTCCACCAAAATTATATTAAAAAACTTACTGAACCAAATTATTTCTTGGCCAATGTGGGTCACTGGCTCGTCTTAGATTGGAGACTAGAGGTTTATTTTTTATTGAAGTTTGTTCATATATTCATCTTTTACTTTGAATATCTGCAGGGCCTGACTTGGTGGATTCCTCTACTGATGTGGGAGGGTCAACTACTGAAGAAGGATCAAGCTCGAAAACCACATCAGCCCTCCAACCAGATCAAACTCATTCCATTTTTACCCAGCCTTCACAGGAAGAACAGGTGTCCCCATTGGTCACATCGGCTGCTACAAGTACTGTGGACACACCAGCAGACCATTCAGAAGCGGCCGTAGAACCATCTGACAAGACAGAAGACCCCTCAGAAGAGCCTGCCAGTCAATCATCGGCATCTTCAGAGCAAGTTAGTCAGTCAGATGGCACGTCAAAAGAGACAGCTGTTGAAGCAGAAATTCCCATGGAGCACAAATGAGCTTTGATGTGCACATTTTTTATTTGTATGAATCTCGGAAGGAGAAACATCAAGAATCCAATCTCACATTGGAGGCTGCCTTGAAAAAAGGGAAGTTATTCAGAGTAAGGTTTGTATCAGGTTTTCACAATACTAAACAGTGCTATAGAGCCTCCAGGTTTCATGTAGATGCACGGTAGTAGGTATTTGGACCATACATCTCTCCTTGTCACAGGGGAAGAATGCTGTTTTCATCTACTTTCCTCTGCGACCACAGCTGCCAACTGATTGAAGTCACCAAGCAATCAAAGGCTTTGATTTCTGAATCTGGTTCATTATGTGAATGTGTTCAAAACGAAGGAGCGTTTTTGTTTTTTTGTTTGTAACCAAGTGCAGGTCCTTATGTATCATACTTCCTGTGTAATTTATCTGTAAATAATGAGAGCAGCATTTGTAACCAAAAGTGGAAAAGAGAAAGAAATGCTCAGCAGATAATTGTAATTCGGCCTCCAAAGGGTGCTTTTATGTCATAGACATAGATGTACATGTATTTTGATTAACAAATATTTCATTTTCCACAGTGAGACAGTTAACCCTAACCCCCAAGCATATCATTTGGCTAACAGGATTCAGTACTACAAAATACTACGTAGTAGTCTGAGCCTGAAGGACCAAGCCCTACAAATTACTACTTCCAGCTAGGGCACTTTCATTGTTACTCGTACAGAGAACAATAAAGTCATGCAGTCATAATGCCACATCACTGTATGGTACATTGTCTTATCTATTGTATTTTATGGTTTAAGTGAACAATAAGGTCATGTACTCATACAAGCGACAGTGCTGTTTGGTACATTTTACTACTGAGTAGTAATTTTTAGTATTATGTAGGGTTAGGGTTAATGGTGTTTAGAGTCTTGTACGCGAAGTACATTGTGGAGTGAATTTGTACACGTAAATGTCTGAAATTTGTTATTCTGTTAATTCTGCCATGTAATTTGTGTACAGAGCACTTTTGTTGACATGTTTGATGTGCTATGTGCATTGCTATCATTTTATGGCCCGAAAGTTGCAGAAAATCTTAGTTTCATCGCTTCACCCAAAAGAACCGGGGGGGGAGGAGAGAATCTGCCCTCCCCTTGACATTTTCCCAATTTCACTGCAGTGCATTTTTTCCATGAGCGGAGCCTTGAGGGGTTTTTGTAACTCTTTGCAGTCATTTTGACTCCATTTTTGTGAAAATCAAACATACCATTCTCACATAGGGCCCATTTCCACGAGGAAGGTCAGCCAAAATGTGTTCCTTTCCACTGCCGTGCTCAATGCATGCCAGCTGACACATGAGTAGCCTTCAACTTCAAATGACCATAATGACAAAACCATATGGTAAAGAGTGTCTTTACACACACACTAAGTTTGTAAGAAATCCGGCATGGGACAGCCGAGTTCTTAGGAGGAAATTGAAAGATCAATCTGGCCCCTGTTAGGTCTTAATGAAGATGGACCAATAAGGAAGTTGAGTATACGCTGTGATGCCTGAGATGGGTAGACTATAACCGATTTTAAAGTGCCCCCTCCCCCATTGTCATCCCGTCCCTCAACAAACCTTACCCTTACCAAAGAATGACCATTTTGTAGCTTATAGTTGTTCATACGTGTAGCTAATACATGGCAATACATCGCTGAAATATTTCCCCCAAAAATGTGCCAGACTTTCTTTTTTCTGTTTGGAAATACCTGATCAGTTTTTCAGTGTTGTAACAGCGGAAGTGTGTGTGAAGTTTATTTATTAGTGTGCATTCAGAGGGGAAAAAATATGACTGATACATGCCTGTGAAGTCTTGTGTCCATATCAATGCAACGTGATGCATACGGCATTAGCAAACAGTCCCTGATGATGACGCTTAGCTTGAAGAAAATAGTACGGCCACCTTAAAAAGGCATTTGAAACAACACTTCTTGAGTTTCGAGTGCCGTTTTGTTCCAGTTTTTTGCCAAGGTCATTACACGCTCTCTGCATATGCAAACCAGGAAAGGTCCAGTGGGAATGTTGGCTTTGTTTATGCAGTGCATTGTTTGATTGGATACTTTGAAGTGGTGTTAATCGGTGCTAATGGTGCTCAGTGTGTGGCTAGGATGGGTCATGTCCAAGATATCAGTTCATGTGATTATCTGACAGCTGGTGATGTCAATTGAGTGCATTAGCCCTTTCATAAATGATTCACCTGTACACTCAGGTAGTTCATTCATGATGTAGCATAAACATGTTCTACTTGAGCATTTGCAGGGAGTGAAAATTCGGCTTTTTAGCTGATGTCTGCTTTTTTGGTGTAGATGTTGACCCTGAATTTCAGTTTGTGCCCCTGGTCTGTACCAAAGTATGGAATTTTCTTAATATTTCAGCTTGTGCTAACTATTTTCAACTTCAATTTAAAGTGGCCACTCACACCCCTGCATTTGTTTTGTTATCTTTATTTAGTATTGTTTTCTTTTGGTTTCCTTTGTTTTTCTTTTTTATGTTTCAGTTTTATGTTTTCATTTTGTTTTGTTTTTTCTTTTTTTGTTTTGTGTGTGTTTTTTTGTTTTGGGTTTGTGTTGTATTATGTTACCATTTTTCTTCCTTTTGGAAGATTTCATGTGATCATCAGACAGCGATTCATTCACATCTACACTTGGGTAGTTCCTACATGATGGAGCATACATGTACTGCTTCTATGGCATCAGACATAGTGCTGTTCTCATGTCCAATGCTTTCACTACCTTTTGACATCAGTTGATTTCATTACTCCAAACAATTTCAGCTACTTTGCACAGCTCGGTTTTGATAGACATGTTTTGTACATCCTGAAGTCAAGTTCCTGGCCTAGTGAATTTTTTGGCAAGTTTTGAAACTGGCTTTCATACTTCAAGAAAGAAAAAAAATCCTAGTTTTTCCCCTTGCCTAGACAATGAAGGCAATAATTTTTTGTTGCACATCACTCAGGGCTGTTCCATGAAAATTTTCCAATGGAATATACATTATACCCACCAGTATTTCAACACCTGCAGCTATGGGTACTCCATTAGCCATGCCTGAAGCTTTTTGGGGGGGTATGGTTTTTGTTTTGTTGTAATGGCTCCCTTAGGATTTGTGCAAACATTTCTAGAGCGTCACCCAGTTATGGGCATATTGCCCATTGTTGTTCAGCATCTTTGATATCGATACAAATTCTGCAAACCCACATAAGTGAGCCTAGAAAGCCCCCCCCCGGCCACTGTAAACTCATGTTAAGCAGTGACATTCTCTGTCACCCTTCACAGTAGTCATGATTTGCCGCTGGGGGGGGGGGACTATTTTGTTTGTACACATTTGGAGATTATTGTTTACAAATGTCATGTAATGCAAATTGTAACATTCTCAAATTCCAGAACGATATTTTCTGCTTGCTTCTGTTAAATTTTGTGGGAAATCTTCACTTTTATTTCCTTGAAGAAGCCTTTGCAAAATTTGTATTGTACGTGTTGTAAGGTTTTCCCCATGCAAAGCTTAGTTCTACCTCTTGTGAAGTTGCCCAGCCCATTGTGAAAAACAATCATTGATTTAAATACAGATGTAACGTCCATTCTGGGTGTGTTAGTATAGTGAAGTCTTACAGGCCAAGGAAAATTGCATCTATGAATTGTACAGACAAATTTGCAGCAGAACAGAATTTTACTTGATTATTGTGAAAAAGGGATGATGCCCTGTTTTTGCTGTTTCACAAGAAGGATGATTTTTGTCAATATTAAATTTTAAACAGTTATGTGTCAAACCTTGATATGCTGGGTAGCAGAAGGCATCATTGGCCATTATTTAATGATGGGTTGCTGTCAATTTGGTTTTTTATAGTGTAATTGTTTAGAATAAAGAAAAAACACTGTGTTTGTAGAAAAACTGGTGAATTAATGGCTTGTTGTATCTATTAGGTTCCATTCTACAAATATCACTTTCATTTTGTCGGTCATGCAACAAAATCAGTCATGTGCAAAAAGTTTGTGTGTGAAGTTCTACCTACCAGTGCTGTAGCAACGATTCACAGGATATGAACTATGAGGCCTGGCCAACGATTCACAGGATGTGAACTATAACGTCTGGTCATATTACATCTCAGTTGTGTTTTTTCTACAACTGGATGCTATGGCTGATCGTCGGTACAAAAGTTACAGAATAATGCACATGATGTTAAAAATCCGAAGCAGTTATCAAAACACCAGATAACAGAACAATAACCCTCCTTGAAATGAATGGGACGATATATATTTTAAATGAAATTGAGGTAAAATCGGAAACCTATCAATGGGTAATTTTTCTGCAAACTGTGGCCTCCCATACAAAACGATAGTGGCCTATTCATTAAGAGTTTCCTGGCCCACCCCCCTCCATGTTTAGAACACATTACTAGGGATTCTACGTTGAGAAATTCAAATTCATGTGTCAGTGAGCTTCAGCTAACAAGGGACTTCCATTTAATTTTCTTTGCGATTTGCTCACAATTCACAATATCCCTTTCACTTGAGCTTTACGATAACAACCAAACAGCAAATTCTGTATGTTTCTCGGAAAACAGGTGTTTCTTAACCATTTTTGCAAACAAATCAATACAATCACTTATCACAAAAGGAAATTCCAGACAGTAGATCATCACGAACCTAGGTCCAAGGGATGGAACAAAGGTCGGCAGACGGCATTACTCTAAACCACACATCCTGTCATGAACGGCGAAATGATTTGATTTGGAGAGTGAAAGTCTGGCTGGCAACTCCCCTGCTTTTCCTGAAAGAGAGCCAAGAAACAGTTCCCTTATAAACAGAGACGGGCACTTACTGCCCTTCTGCATTTGAAGACATCGACCTGAGCTTAATTCATTTGATGTCCCTCCCCCCCAAACAAAAACACTTTCTCTTCGTCCATTTGCGCTTGAAAATGTCATTCTTGTAGAAATTACCGAAAAGAATACAAGTAGTGACATAACGGATGTATACCTTTATGTTGGGTTATGCTTTCGCTGAACCACTGATTTTTTTAAACTAAACTCCAGAAAAAAACATTTGAAATGTTCAGCTTATGAAGTAATATGAAATTTTTACAAACTGGGAAAAGGGTACTCTGACCCTCTGACTACAAAAGTTTTCTGCAGTACGCCCTCTCGTGGCGAAGAAAACTTTTCTCGGCAGACGTTTTTCAATTTTAGCAGGAAAATGGCCGCTGTTCGAAGTGTCAGCTTTTCCTCGTTGCGGGGTTTAGCGCGCCACAAAATTTACAGTTTCCCGGCGTCTTTACGGGTGTTCTTGCAATAGGTTTACAAGCTTAGTTTCAACGATCACTCGGTGTACTCAAGGTAAGTTTTCGCCTTTTAATAAGGAACCTTAAGGAGATTTTTTTCTTATCGGATAATCTCTGGAAAGTTACGAAGAAGGCGTTCAGTCTAGACGAGTGAGGGGGTTGTTTAATACGAAAAAGCTTTTGTTTGTAGCAGACGATGGGAATATGACTCAAGCGACATCACAGGAAAGTGCCTCACAAAATGAATCACTTGTAATTCAGGAAAGAAAGGAGAGGGGATGCAACCAATTCCCTTCCTGTAGGCTCTGTTCCAAGTCGAAACCGCAGAGTTTCTTTTTTGGGGGTGGGGGATACTGACTTACTGTTAGGCCTAGGTTTTATTGTTTAATAAGATTCATTGATTCAGAGCATTCGATATATTTTAAACTTACTTCTCCCCATTTCAAAGAAAAAGCCCTCAAAACTTTCCAAACCAGCAGAACAAATTTTTGCTTTAAATCTCATTGCAAAGGTCCAGCAAAAGAAATTTAATTTGCAAGTGACCAATTGAAAAGTATCCTCAAACTCAAAGATGGCAGTTCCAGACCTGTAAATAGGTTTTTTTTAATTTGATATGCCTCAGCTATTTATTTTAACATTCAATTTGTGGTCTACAAATTTACTGCTAAATTTTGTGCAAATATCTACCTAGGCCTGTTGCATCATTAAATCTTTTAAAATTCAGGATTGCTACACAGGACCCAGCCATAGACTTAGTGAGTCCAATTTTAGTCATGAAATTGTGCTGGCTGACAGGGTTTAACTAACCAGTATCCATCAGAATTGCACAGGAGTTCATGGCGGCACCCATTTTGCTGTGCAGTACAGTAGTCTACTTCTCACCCACAGATGGCCTGCTCATCCAGGCGTATTGTTTCAAGAGTGAACTCTACTATATCGGGTTCCCACCTTCTGGATCTAACAGATGAAGAATTTGATGCTGTTCTCCAAATACTGAGCCCAAGGGTATGTGCATAAACAATGGCAAACGTATAAATCAGGGTGCATGGGCTCGGGTGTACAACATACATGTACCTGTATGTACATGTACTTGGTTAAAACGTATCTGCAGTGATACATGTACATGTGCTCCCAGCTGGCAATTGTTTACAGTGTTCAAAGATTAAATAATACATGTAGTTTTGTAAATACATCTTTTGCATTCACCTATTTTTGGAGAGGTACGCGGTACCTGTAGTTGGTAAATGTTCACCATTTGATAACATGGCAACTGACAGCTGCAATACTGCTACAAACTATGTATACATGATTTGCATTGTGTAACAGTTACTTGTGTACTTGGTCTTGAAAGGGAAACTAAGTTTTCTGAGAATGTCTGAGAGGAACAGGAAGTGAAAACAGGGTAGAGGGAAGACGTTGGTTGCAAACCCCTAGTGCTTGTATACATGTGCATGTATACCCTGCATACTTTAATGGGTCCAGTGTCAAGCTCTTGTTTCTGTTAGATGATCGGAGCAACAAGTTTATTTGTTAAAGAAATGATCAAAATTTCATCCAGGCTAAAATTTGATGACAAAACTTCAGAGTTTTTTTCATTTTTCCTCGTGTGAACTAATCGTTTGTTGTGAGAAATTCCTTCCGATCAGTGTAGGCCTATTGATTGTAAATGTGTTGAAAGTGTTTCACTTTCTAAAGTCATATACAGTAAGAGTGTCAACCTCAAAATTATGGTAATTCCCTTCCAAAATGTATTATTGCACTTGGCAACACACTCACAGTGTAACCTTAAATATACACCTTGTGCTAGCATCCAACCAGTTACAGTATCTTGCACCAGAAAACAGTTCTTTCCATAAATCCCTTCACTTCACAATGCGACTTGTCTTTTGTGACTAGTGCATTGATTTCAGAAATACTATTCTTAACTGCTAAGTCTGTGTTATAACGATCCAGGAAGAGAGTAATAAAATAAATATGTGTACTTCCTCTCAGACTACAAAGCATGCTACATGTAAATTGCCTTTTCTGTCCTAATGGCACTGGTAGTTTTGTTTCATTTTGTTTGGTTTTGTTTTGTTTTTTTCCCTGTTGCATTGCTGTCATGGTACCTACATGTTTTGTCTGCTTACTGATTTGCTGTTCACTTCATTACACTGTTAATTCTGTGCCTGTCCATTGTGCTACACTTTTGGTTTCAGAACAGGCTTCAAAGAAAATGCGCTCAACGTTTAACCTAGAAATAAGGGTTTATCACTGATTGTTGAGGAAAACTGAAACCATAATCATGTGTAAGCAGTGAAAAATTATTACAGATGTCCAGTCTAGGAGAAAAGAAAGGTCATTGAACTCTCATTTACAGGTATCTGTTTCAGTAGACTGTTTATCATATGTAAAGGATAACCAATATCGTTTTTATCCATGATTATAAGAAGTATACATGAACAGATCTGGTGTATTACATTGTCACCCAAATGTCATTCTTCCAGTAAATTGAAACAATTTATTTCATGTAGACAATCCATTGCATTTGTATTTGATTGCATTAAGTTTGCACAAAAATAACTGAATAATATTTAAGCAGTACTGGTACATTTTCATGTACTTAGTCTTAACAATAATTAGCCCTCAATACCAAAACAAAACCTCATAATGACATTAGTTCTTGTAACTGCTCTCTTGACTAAGGCTTTAAAAAGCCTGAATAAACAATTAATATATGAAAAAGGTGATGGGAAAATGGCATTTGAGAACAGACCCTTTCTAACAGGGAAGCCACCATTGATCTTGTTCTCAGGATCTATATATCTTATTCACTGTTCTCTGTTAAATGGGTTGGTGCCAGACTAGTTTGGGTGCTTTGCCTCAGTGTCATTTTTTACGTGGCTTAAAACATTAGGATATACTTCCTCACAAATTTTGATTATTCATCAGCATAATTGACAGTCATATGTGATGAACTTTATTTAGTGTTCATTTTTATTCTCAGTTTCCCAAAATGAAAAAGTTAACCTTGCTTTGAATTCAGTATGACCAACTTGTTCAATAAGTTCAGGTACAGTCATACATGTAATCAGAAGAAAAATCAATGGATTGGAAAACCCATGTTATTGTTAGCACTGATGGGATTCAAGCCTGTTTGCACAAATATACAGTAGAGCCCAGTTGTACTGTGACAAATGTACGAGACTTTGTGGAGGTGCATACAAATGATCAAGACTTTTTGAGCTGAAGTTTGGATTAAGAGTGATTTGTCAACATGGTACTGTACTTCATGTACATGTAGTTCTGCAGGGACTGCCTTGTGGGTATGTCATGCAAGTGCAGATTGGCAAAAATGTAAGCAACAGCTACCTCTTCATGAACTGTTGGTGCTGAGTGGGAACAAGAGATTAGATTTTTCATTTTTTGTTGGAACTCACTGCACTTGCTTGAAGGTTTTGGGGCATTTGCCTCGAGACCTGCTGAGCACGAATTGCTAATTTGTGCCATTGCTGGTTATTAATACAAGCTATTGGCTTGTGCACAAAGCTGTGCCGAATATCCGGATATTCAATTGATTATCGAATATTCGAATATTATTTTCCAAATTCGGATATTCAAATGCAAAATTCATGAGAATGAAAGAAAAATTTTCTTTTGTTTTAAGTGAGAAAAATTGCACCATGGAGTCTTTTTCCAAGCAGATTCAAATGAAAAGCAACAGAAATCTTACAACAATTCAAGAAGTAAATTATTCATTAAAAAATTTTAAATGTCAAGAAGTATTGTTCGTCTCTAAATTTGCTAAAGTGTGGCTGGAGATACTCCTTACATGCGTTATTGCAACTGATTTTGTGGATTGTTCATCATCAACCTGCCAGTCGGTACAACCTAATATTTGGATATTTGATTGAATTGAAGGTCGAATATTCAAATAATGAATTAACTCAGCCCTAGTGCACAACCGTGCGCAAAAGCCTTTACTTTTGTTCTGTTTTTGTCTTTTCTTCTCAATTGTCTCCTCAATTTCTATCAGTGCCACTTTGGTCACTTTGCAATCTTGCATCTTCGTCTGTCACAACGCTATTTGTTAGGGCGTTGTGTAGAACATAGGCTTTGTGCATGCCTTGGGTATACAGCATGGCCTGGCCAGGATCTGGTAGGGTGCCAACAAGCTTGCTGCAGCCAAACCTGCCTGTGATGATGAAAAGATGCTATCAGCAGTTCATCCCTTACCCACCCAAGGCCCATAACAGTAATAAACACTGCTTATCCACACTGTGAATATGCCTCGTGGATCCGCATGATAAGTTAACTTTGGAATTGCCACCTTCCTCCATGGTCTGTGGTGGTTGTACACGTATGCAGTGATGAAATATATGTAGGCACATGTAAGTGTGTGGTCCAGTCAGTAATATACAGGACTCTAAACAAGCATGTAGTTCCCTAAGGTGTAAATGCGCAAGCAACAGAGCAGTTTCAATTACTTAGTTTCATCATTAACAGTTACATGTAGACTGTACATGCACATGTACGTGTCTTAACAATAATATAAACTCAACAAAGAAGATGTATTACATGAATTTACTAAATATCCAATGGATTTTCTGTTGAAAGAAAGGGGAAATATATCAAAATCATGTAAAATTTTTCCTTTTATTGGAGCTCAAGTTGCTTTAATAAAAAAAGTATAACATTATCTTTCACAAAAATGAATGTCCAAGAGGACCTGAAAATTGAGGTGAAACAATGATGAATGTCATCACTGGATATCTAACAACTTCTTTCATTTTTTTGTATTTTAAGATTTTTTTTATCTTTGGAAGGAAAGAAGGAAATTTAAAAAATTCATTTTCCAAGACCTTCAGTACTTATGCACATGTTTGCAAAGTAGATGTGTGGGCGAATTTTGAAAATTGGTAACATCATGATGACATCATCAGAAAGTATAATTTAATACACCTACTTAATAATGTCAGATCAACGTCAAAGTAATAAGGTTGGCAGAGCTTCTACTCCAGATCATATTTGCGAAGTTAGGTTATCGTCACGTGATTTATTATTAAATTTTGAATATTTAGTACAAACTGTACACAGTTTACTACGGGTGGCTTCGGACACTTTGCAATATTTCATCAAACATACACAGAGAATCAGCCTTCATACATATATTATTTTGTAGAGTTAGGTCATCGTGGCAATGACAGAGATCACATGACACGCCTCAAAGTTGCAAGCCAGTATCTCCAGAAGCATAAGTCTGTCTTGGACGAAACACACATTGTAGTACAGGCACACTCACAAAGGAAAATGTGATATTTTTAATGCATTTTTAGATTTTACTAATTTTAACAGTCTTTTCAACGGATCTCCTGCACATTTTTCTAACTTCTGTTTTCAAAACCTTGTGTAGACCAAGTAGATATGCAGGTTGGGTTCAAATGTTTTGTGATGTCATGAGACATTATTCACATACTAAGCAAACTCTCATCAATTTTACAGGGTAAGCCAAACCTAAACTCCTAAATATATGTATATACATGAAGTGACGTCATGTTGACGTCAATCTTGGAATTTTTGTATCTACAAACTGTTGAGTTGAATCAGTTTGAAGCATTTTAATACATCTTGTTGGCACCATTAGTATCTTGGAAACCAAAGTAACTATCGCATTATTATCGTGTGATTGTTGCACTTCAGTTTATACAGCAGAGAGTCGCACCATGTCCTGACTGTTATCTTAGGAAAGATCTGCAGCGTTTGTGTCAGCTTTAACCAGACTGATTTATTAAGCCCCGCCCTATGGTCTTTTGACCAATCACAGCCATGCACAAATGTCAGCCATGGGTGCACTCACATATGACACATACAGCTCCAAAGCAATATGGCATCAGAGAGAAGCATGTGTTAATTTATTTCCAGCAAAAAATGAGACCAAGGGGTACCCCTCAACAGGGCCAATCGCTGTACACGCTCTAGACCATTGTTACCTAACACATCCCCCCTGGATGTCTGAAAAGAATTCCTTGAAACAATGACCAACACAAAGTGGGGGGGTTCTCTCCGTCTCACATCTTGCTTCATATTTGTTAATTTCCCATGTGAAAAGTGGGTTGGGCTGCACAGGATTATTCCATTGTCGTGTTGGGATGTAGCTTTTGGCTTTTAGGCTGCTACAGTAGTTCTTTAATTGATTCATCACTGTGATATATATTTTTGAAAGCAGTCCAAATCCTCCTGTCCAGTCTTCACCTTAAGTTAGAGTCACCCAAAACAAACAAGAAATCCAGGGAAAAAGACAATTTATTGAATGACTAACATCTAATTTTTTTTTTTTTTTGGTTGCGGGACATCTGATCAGCCTTGCGGGAATGACCAGACAGTCAATCTCTCTGATCATGATTTGACAAATGACCTTAGAGGGTCAAGATCAAATGGGTCTTGTCAATTTTCTTGCCCTGTCTCTTATTTTGATGTGTCCTGATATTACTTACTCATAGTATGTTTTCACCTCAGTTAAAAAAAAATGGACCTGTAGGAGTTTTGAATTCACCTTACGTAAATAAAAGCGACCCCTCTTGTGCACACGTGTTTACTGAGGAGACAAGTTTTTGAAAGCTGGACAGATTTCTTTGCTGGTGTATTCACACTCTACATCATAATTTTGGGCAGAAATTTGTTTAATCCTTTCAAGTTGAAACTACTTAATTAACAAAAAGGTTAAACATAAAGTGGCGTTGTCTTTAATTTTCAACTGATAATTTGAAAAAAAGTGTCATAAAATGGGAATATGAAAATCAGTAGCTCTGCTTTAATTTTGATCCTAGGAATAAGATACATGTACATGTAACAAAACTATCCATGTACATTATAGATTTCTCATCGCGGAAGAAAATAGTTTTCCCCCATTCTAGAAGGAGAATTAAACAGCGGTTATGTCTCTTTAAAGACTTGTACATGTGTTGCTTTGTGTAGTGAATAAGGCATATTGTTGATTCATCAGAGGTGTCGCACGTGAACATTCAGACTTGTGAACATCACCAGTAAACTCTAGGCATGGCAGGATTAGGCCCCACCCACTGTCCAGCACACTTGAGCACCTGTCAGATAAGTCATCTTTTGACTTTCTGTCCTTTAGCAAGCCTTGGAGTAAACTGTCCTGTGAGTGTTTCTTTAACTTGATGATATGAGTCAGTAATGTTTATGGTTGGAAAGTTTTTGTTTCTCCAGAGATTCCAGGTTAATGACTTATTTTGTGTGGTTTACCATTCATTCCTTTGAAGCTACAGTAGATCAGGTCTGGAATGAATACACTCTGTATTTCTATATTGAATCAAGTGTCAAACATATACATGTACAGTAATTTGACATTGATCCAATATAGAAACATGGAGTCGCTAGAAACAGTGTAGTTTTTATGTGTGTGTGTGTCTCAGGACTTTGGGTTTCTAATACAATGAAATGAAACAAATTTCTTTCCCTGAGTTTGAGATGTTTTCTTGGTCTCATGGGGAAAGAATCAAGTATAATTAACATTTTACTCAAGGCAAGGTTTTGAATAACTGTGAAGTCAGACCCATTTCTGTCCTTTTTGTGTGAACACACTTAGATTATAGAAAAGGGCCAATGTACTGGTTCGTCACTTGCCAAAGATTAATTAACTTTACCTGCAAGTGACTAATTAAAATTACCTTTGAACTAAAATCTTTTCCGAGGACTTGCAACGTACATTAAATGATGCAGCATTTTCAGTCTGTAATTCTTCAGAGCCAACTCAGCATTTAGGCTGTAGCTGATGCTGGCCTGTCAGACAGTGGCATCAAGGCTTCTGAACCACCCAAAGCCTTACCACGCCTATACACACACTCTTCTGCTTGAAAAAGAAAAGAAAATTTAACAGGAATAAAAGAGTGCACTGCAAAAAGGATCACTGTGCATTAGCCCACCCATTCTTAATATTAGCCATGACTCATATCCCAGTCTCGGCACGTCTCTGCACCACAAATGTAAAAGGGCCCTTCCTCCACACGGAAATTTGTCAGCAAAAACATATTTATAAGAGCCGTGTTTGCAGTAAAGTGGTAAAGCGTGACCCAAGCTGCCGCTCAATCAGGGCTGTACCACGGACTCAAGTCACATCAGCAGAGTGTAAGAAGATCAGCGAATTGGGATTGGAAAAAAAGGAAGATATTCCACAAAGTGTAAAGCCCTGAAAGGTACTTTGTGTTTATGGAAAAATATTACTCGAGAGGTATTTCACTGGACAAATTTTGAGTCGACAGTCTTTTTTGGATGGTTACCGGTGATCAACATCGAAACTATCGTCATGGTTCTGAATGAGGATTTAGAAGCGGTAAGAACAATTTGTTATTCTTCTTCCAATTCCAAACCAAGCTCGAGCATTCACCAAATAAGTCAGGGTTTCAGACTGAAGTTGTATAATTTTGTATTGTTTTTCTCAATTCCACCCAAGAACTCTGGGGAAGGAATTAATCTACACTGTAACTATTATTAAGCCTGGTGTATGCCCCTTGAAACTTTTCTCTTGAAATTGGATTTCCTGTCTTTGGATTTCTTGCCTGACTTTTCTTTCCTCCTGTATGAGTACATCTCGTCTTGTGCAACATCAAGATGGATTAAATTAAGTTGTTAGTGTACAAAACTTTATACCATTTTGTACAAAGCTGCTGCAAAGTGTTTGTTGACCTGAAATATACCAGTACCAAGTTTGGAAGTTTGAAGGCATGAGATTTGGATCCTAGTACCGTACCTTCTTTCTCCTGTGAGAAAGATTCTGCTAAGATTGAAACATCACAATTCCTTTGACTTTTTGACTTCTTTCTAAAGGGTGAAAAATTATGTTTAATTTGGAAAACGTTTAGAAAACTTTTCCATACTGCTTAAAGGTGTAAACGTCCCACTCTTACCATGGTGTTTTTGAAAACTTTAAACACCACCAATTTTATACAACGTAAAGAGTTGACACAAAATTCCAGTGAGGAATTCATGGTAACTGAGAAGTAAAGTATTCTGAAAATCAAATTACATTTTACAGGCATCATTAATTACAATGAAAACACTTGCCAGATTGTGTTAATTAAAATGTCAAACCTCTGAAGAGGCTGTTCCGTTTCAGCTTTTGGGAAAATCTGTAAATGGATTTGGAACTTTTTTTGCTCAAATGTTTAAACATAAAACATCCCACCCTTATTTGTTTATAAAAGTATTAATTGATAATGTGGTGGGGTTTTTTTTCTTTACTAATGTTAGGTTTGCTGTTGCTTTGTCTCCATTGCTGCTGAGATATGACAGGGATATTTTTTTCTTGGGCAGAATTAAAGTAAACTTTTTGTACTTCACCTACTCAAACAGTTGAAAATCATTTTGTAATGTTACTTAAATAGAAAACTTATTCTGAAGCTCTTCACCTTTCAAAACTAGTCAATTATCAATTATTGTACCACTGTATTTAATATCAAATATAATAATAATTGATATGTATTAATTTCAGTAATTCTCAACTTAAAATTGATGTTTTCTGATTCTTCACAATACATGTAAGTTGACATAGCTTTTAATTTTGTTGAAATTCTGCTTAGTCTGGTAAGCACTGCTGCAGCTTGGATGCATTTTGGGGGTCTCAAGCAATCTTTACATGTATAGATGTTTTGACAAATCACCAGCTTTTACTTTACAATCTGTTCACAGTTATGATGTCAGTTATTTTTTATATTGTTAATGCCAAAATCCATTTCTGAAGTTACATCGAAAAGTTCATCTTGAGGATTAACAGGCATTAGCCACTACTGCATAGCAGAGTCCTCTTTTGCGTTTTTGTTGTTATCCGGGTTCTTTTTTAAATTGAAGCCCTGAAGCACACGTTTGTCATTAATACTTGTACAAACATGCCTTCTGGGCAGTTCTGATAAGAAGCAGAAATGCACAATGAACCTGGACCCATATCAGGGGTTTCCCAGTGTCATTTGTAGAAACATTCTATGGTATCTATCTTACCCAAATCTGCCATTCATCACCTCCAAAAGTACAAGCTTTAGATTAGACATCTGAGATAAAGCACAAAGGATACTGAAACTCTGCTTGACCCTGCATGCACATTTGTTAAATTTGCTATTTGCTGTGGACAGATTGTGAGTTCAACCTCGGTGGTATTTCTCTTTGACATGCACATCAAAACAATGCGTCCTACAATTTGCACAATGTATATTGAAAGTTAGAAAATTAATGTTTGCAGTTGTCTGTGAAATCCTTTGTACAAGACTTTAGTGTGTAGTTACAGACATTTCCCATATGGTGACATATGGTGATCATTCTAGATATTTTGGGTCATTAGACGAGGCTTGATAATATGCAGATTTTGCAAACTTTTCATATACCAGATGTTAGACATGCATGTTAATGTACATGTACATGTAGGTTATTTATACTTACCATTACATGTAGCTTTAGATCAGAAAACAAAATGTTGCATTCACACCTACTTGAAACGTCTATACAAATTACTGATTTATTACAATACAGTTTCTGGATTAGTGCCTGTTTGTGTGTAGAACCAAAATGTACATCGTACATTTTTTTAGCTGTCCCATGGATGATTAGAGAGTTCGTTTTATTGTTTGCATGAACAAACATGTATACATGTACATGCATAGGTAGCATTGCTCGGTGCTTCTTAATGCATCGGTAAGAACCTCAGTAGAATCTGCCAGTACTCAGTTACGTTTGGCTACATGTACTTTTGTTGGATATCCTACAGTATTATAAAGTATTTCATAGACCTTGCATCTGTGGAAAATGTATGCGTTAACATGTACATGTAGACAGTGTACCTGACGTGTATGATCTGGTAACTCACAGCTGCTTGTACTCTGTACATTGTTAATGCTGATATCCAGTCACTCACTTTTCAATCACAGGTTCATCGCAAAATTGTGTATGTTTGGACACAAGTCATTTCACAAGTACACAAAGTAAGGGGTGAAAAGTGACAGTGAACAGACTGAAAGGAAGGCGTCTGCCACAGTTGATTTCAATAGCTTGGTGCTTGATTTGGGATACAAATGGTATTCCTTACATAAGGCGTCATAAGACGTGCTAGTGATTGACATACATGTATGCTGACTTTGTTCTGACGCTGCTGATTGCAGCTCTCGTTAATTTCCTTTATCCCACTTCAGCTACTTGTGAGGACATCTGCACTGTGCAAAACAAGAGTGCATAGGATAAGCAGTATATTCACTAATATGGTGTGGAATATGAAAATTTTCATTTTAGTGTGCACGAAACCATTACTTTTGCACATACATGTACATGTAGGTATTACGAAAGCAACAGAAGTGGTGCATACATGTAAGTGTCCTTATTTCTTCCATGTGGAGTTTGCTGATGTAAAAATTATGAAAAATTGGTCAATCTTTCATATTTTACATCCACCTTACACCCAAAATGAAGTGTTCATGATTTGCAGGTTACAAGCATGGGTAGTTTTTCATTTTGTTTAATTTGTTAACTTCTCTCAAAACTTCAATTCAATTCAGATCAGGTAGTCCAAGGACTTACACTCTTCAGTTTACATTAAAGGTCAGAAAATAAGTATTAAAATGTTAAATTAATTTAATAAGCGAACCGTTGACGGAAGTGGCTGGATAAGCAGTCATACTTAGAGCACATTTCTGCACCTCTCAATGCTTTAGTCCATAGCATCTGTGATCCCTGAAGACCATGTGACAACTCCAACTACCAATAAAGGACAACTATGTACATGTAATTTGTATATCATTAGTAAGTCAGATGCTGTCACCTGATTCTTCCTCAACTTACTCAAAATGTGTAACCTACGTGAAGCATTTCTAATAATATAATTAACATGTAGATCCCACTTGAGATCATTTTATATGTTAACACCAAGAAGTTTCAAAGAAGGTACATTATCAAATTGCTCACCATTACCAGTAAATTGTAAATTAACAGGAGTTGGCAGATTACTAAGAAACAAAACCTGCATGACCTTACATTGGGATAGATTTAATTCAAAAAGAGTTCTCTCCATTTCCTGTACTGCTGTCTCTTAAAAACAGTAAGATCCAGTTTGGTAGCTTTCTTTACTCTCATTTTTTCTCTGACATCTGTGTTTCTTCCTACCCAGGAGCTTGAGGATGCAGCCCATGTCTTACAAGATGCAATCAACAAACTCCAGCATGAGTACAAGCGTCTCAGCAGTGTACAGTATTCAGACGAAGAGGACAACAACAACCAGTTCACATCCTCTGAGCAAAAGCTTGCCAAGCTGTGCTTACGGAACCGCAAGTGCTTGTCCAGGGTAAGTTGGACCCATCTGGCAAGCCCAAAGCAAGGGAGATTCAGCACATAAATACCGACAGGTCCAACAATGTTGTCCTGATTTCTCTGAAACATTTTCTTGACCAACTCTATCCCATCTACACTGATAAATGTATGTCTCCCCAGACACCTTTGTTTCAGTGTTTCTGTTGGTGCACAGCAGGTTTGCTTTGATAAAGATTCTTTGTGCAGTTATAAATACTCATAAAAATGGGGCTCAACACTCAGCAAAAGGTAGTCATCTTGTACATGGAAGTAGGACTTGCATCTACAAAATAAAATGACCGAAGTCTTGTACATGTATCGTCATAAACATCAGTGTCAGTTGATCATTACATTACTGAAGCTATGATGACATTCCAAATACTAATGGACCCTGCACTTATTAATTTGTGCCTACTGGTAGTAGGTTTAGAGTGCTAAAATAACATACTCTGACTTGTAAGTAGAGGAAGTTTTCCAAGTGCTACAAGTTATGCGACTGGTTAAGTCAGAAATTTTGACTTGAAATGGATTGAAGGCTGAGGTTTCTGACTTTTTTCAAGACTTCCTCGAGTTTATAGGAAAAGTATGTGAAATACAGACAGTCTGGTGTATTTGAACTACCACCGTAGCTGTAAAATTTGGGGGTTAATAACGGTGAAAAGCAAGAGGTGTCTGTGGGTTGATACAGCAGTTGTCTCACGTAGTGACCTCCTTGGGCCAACCCCTGGCCCAACAGGTGTCTTGGTGACTGTTAATTCCACATAATGCTTGACACATTTGACAGTGGTACGTTGCAATGATGATTCATTGATTTGATGCAATGAAAAGGATGGAAGGGAGAAGGGGAAGGAGATGTGACCATAAAGGAAAGGTCCTGAAATCCATGATCTGCCTTTTGGTTTTGGTTGGTTTTGTTCATTTTTTCAAAATCACCTTTTTATGTTCAATTTTTCAACTGAATATGGCAAATATATTGTGGGAATGACATATGCAATTAACTAATCCTGACAGAATGATATACTTCTGCATTGCAAAGACGTCCTCACTGATGAGGGTTAATGGAGCTAGAAAGCCTTCAGAGATCACCTATAGTACATGTATATTAATAGCATTGATTACAGTGTCACAGACATGGTTTTTTTTTTAAATTCTCGGATTGATTACAATTATTTGGATCCACCTAGGGGATCATGGAGTGCACTGTCCTTCAATTACATTATCTCTGGTTATTCTGCATAAAGTGTTCAAACTGACAAGGAAGTTAGTTGCTTGAAGACATTAATCTGTCAAGATACTTAATTCATAGTTGGAGTAGTTTTCTCTAATAATGTTAGAGGAAATGGATAATTGATGTACCTATCAAGGGAATTGTGTTCTTGAATTCATGTCAGTGCATTAGTTGTTGTGAATATCATAATTTATTACGACTGCTGAATTCTGCGAGTGCAGTTTGCATTGAATTCATTAATTGTTCAGTTTAATATGCACTCATTGGAGATTTACTGAAGATGCTCAGTATAAATGTACATGTACCGGCATGTATCCTGTTGATAACATTCTGTTATATTACATGTATTTCAGTTGATGACCGTAGAATGGGAGAGTGAGAAGAAGTCAGAGAGCAGCTCAGAACTGAGCTCTGAGGTGAGCTCGGATGAACTGACTGACCATCAGGATTCTGACGGCTCTGAGATCTCCTCGGAGTGCTCCAGCTGCCTGAGTCACAAAAGAGACACGCAGACCTTTGCCGAGCTAGAATCCATCAGTGAGGAGGTGGTACCAGAGGGACCCAGGCCCACCGACCTTAAGTCCTGCCGGGACTTTGTCCAGAGCCTGGCTGCCCAGGTGGAGGCCATGCAGGAGGCCATCCGCAAGAGCAAGGATGACCTCCTGAGTGAGGAGGTTCCCACAGTCAAGCAAAAGAGCAATTATCAGGAGACAAGCAGCTCCAGCGATACATTCCGCATCGGAAGCGGCGACTACTCAGACGTCCCAGAGGAAGACCCTCACCTTGCTGAGCCTGAGTACATGTACAGCCTCAACAGCTCCAGGCTGGAGGATGATGGCAGCTATGAGACTCCCATGAGACGAATGGACAGGCAGGTCAAAGGTCAGAATGGCCCCACAACAGCCAAGTTGCGCAACCATGCTCACCACCACAGCCAACTGACACACAGTTTGGACCAATCAGAGTATGAGGAAGTCCTGCGGGTACCTCGCCGCCACCAGAACAGGCCAGAGTCCGGCCAGAACTACATGGCGGTCTCCTCCATGTACATAAACACAGAGGTTCCCATGAACAACTCGGCCAGGCTGGATGAGAACAGCACCAACCATATTCTGAACTCGTCAGTCCCTACCGCTGACGACACAGCAATCTATGAATTCCCACCCGCAGACGACTGCTGTGAGGCCGATGAACATCTGGATAGGAGCATAAGGGGAAGTCTGTCCTCCAACCACCACGAGGAGGTCATATACAAATATGATGGTCCCATCATATTTGGCATCAGTGATACCAGTGAGGTTGTTCACTTTGAAGAAAGGGATAATGTCAAGAAATGGGATCCGGTAAGCAAGAAAATACTTTGGAAGATAAAATTGAAATCCTAGTACACGTTTTTGTCAATCCTATATGAACTTGTAGCTCTTTCTCTCTTATTGTGATAAAGGTACGAAAAACCACCAAATTTGGGACACAAATTGGTTTTTACTAATTTTTATTAATTGAATAAGCCTACATGTATTTGTCACATCTTTTCTAAAGTTAAGTTATTTCAAGTCCATTTGTGAAGCACATAACGGCACAGTGTTAATTGTTGCAAATGAGTCATTCCATAAAGTTTGGGTCCAATTTCTTTCATGTTCCTCTCATACCTGACATAAGATTTTGTAAGTTTTTAACATGCACTTTAATTTCCATGAGTTATTAAGTAATGCAAATTACCTGCCAAACAAATTAAAATAGTTTAAAATCTATTTCAGAGATATTCCCAAGTCAAATTGGACAGGTCAGGTGTAACAGAGACCAAATTATTCCTTTTGGAGCCTACATTTATCAATGATTCAAATGGAGAGTATGGTGATTTTGGCAGGTTTTCATATGGTTAATATGCCATCCACATTGTTGTGCTGAAGAATTGCCACAAATTTGGCTGAATCAGCTTGGATTTCATAATGCTAAGGTTGCTGATTTTAAAACTGCAGTTTCATTGAAGGTGATTTTTCCCCGTGCAAAGTGAATTATTTATTGTACATTGAATAAAGTACGTGGATAAAATGTAATTTAAAGAAATACGCAATGAAAGCAGAAAAATCTATCACTTTGAGGCCTTGCCAGTCTTACCGTTTGGATTTGATTGTCTCTTTATGTATGTAGGTGTAGAGCAGCGCAGAGAATAAATATGTATAACTTGATCTCCCACATTCTTACATGTACATAACTCCATACAGATTCCCATAGTGCAGGATCTATATTCCAACATCCAGCGGCACCAGCAGGATAGGGAGAGCCCCCTGTGCCGGGCAGGGGAGGTCAGCATGGAGGGCTACATGGAGAAGCTGCCTATGGGAAGACGCAGGGCTTCCTTCATCAAGAAGTGGAAGAAACGCTACTTCAGATCCAAACAGGGAAACCTCTTCTATTACGAGGTTGGTATGTTCCGAACGTGCCCAACACCCAAGCCTTAGAATTCCCTGCATGCCCACTTCCTTAATCCAGTTAGAATGCTGGTGACTGCTGATCTCTTGCACAGCATTTTCTAGTGGAAAGGCAGGCATCACTGTTGGTAGCTCTATACTATAATCAGTGCAGCAGCATCAGAATGATATGTCTGTAAACAGCCTACAACAGTACCCATGCCTGAAGATGTAGCTGCTAGTCAGTGGATTCCGTATGCCCGTTATTTTTCCAGTCCTGGCCTAGGTTGCACATCACCAGTGAACCATACACAAGCACTGAATTGCTGATTCCAGAGTATCATGATAACAAAGTCTATCCGATAAACATGATAAATGGACCGGTACATTAAAAGCTCACCCTGCCGGTACCTGTGAAGAAGGAAGGTAATATGAAAGAGCCCCACATTTAAACTGCAAACCAAAATCAACCCAAGTCAGTGTGGAATCCAAATCCCAACTTCAAGCCCGACACTAAATCCTCTTTTTCAAATATCAGGAGCTGATGTTAAGTCTTGGTGAGGTTGTAGAGTTTTTTCTTTCAGGCATGGGAATCTTTCTTGTTTAAGCGGCCGGAATTCCATTTTTTCACCTTCATATTTGTGGTCTTCGAGTTCAGTTTAAAAATGGAATAAATTTGGGGGCAAGTTGTAGGGGGGTAAATGTAAGTTGACCACGCGGTGCTCAAAACTTCCCTAAAACTTAGTGAAATTTGTTCCTTGAAACAATTCAATTTAGACGACGCTTCGGGACCCTTCGATATGTACTAATTTTGCGGATTCCCACAAAACCTGAATTCTCTTTTCGTAACCAAAGGAGGGAACCAGTTAAGAGTGCTATCGTGAGCTCGCGCTTCGCCACAAAAATCCGACCCTGTAAAAATCAGACTCTTACCTGTTATTGGTTAATTCCTCTCACATGACTGGCCATTCTCCTAATTATCATACATACGCATGTGCATTACTCCAAATGGGTCCGTATTTCATAGAGACAAATTCTTGGCAGCGCTCGAGGCCGCATGGCCAGCTGGCCATGTGCGAAGTGGCTTTTGGAAATTGGTACATGTTCATGTACTGTACACATATGCAGTCAGGAAACAAAATGAAAACAAGTGGAACTGGTTGTGGTGTGACAAATTTACTGGATGAAACGGAAGATGAGCATGTGGTGGGTGACTGTTTTCGTAAGCTTTACGACCCTGGAGAAGCATGGTGTGAGTGGTTGTGTTCGTATTAAGTATGGTACTTCCGGAGCAAAAGCATTGATACAGCATGCAGCTAAGTACTACAAGCACCACAAACACTTTTGTGAAAGAACAACGAACTGCATCACAGGTTTTACAAGTCCAATTAATTAGTAAAACAAAATCAGAGTAATTTTTTTAAATAATGAGAAATGTCCTTGTAATTGAGAAGATTTTGCTTCAGTAAATTAGAGGCAAGGATTGTCTCCACAGCGCATCTAGAATCCAAAATTTTCCGGGGCCCTTAAGTGGGCCCCGCACCCCATGCCATAAGGCCTTCACGCTCCGCGCTCACATTAGTCTCCCCATGATTAATTTCATCACAAATTATTTTCAGGGTTTTTTTGTTCATGCCCATTCATATGCCAGTTTCTTTTATCCTACCCCTCCAGGTGTATAGCTTAAATCGCAAAGAGTATTGTTGGGTTTGCCATAGGTAATATGATTAAAGTACAATTCTGAATGTTTTAAATCTAATGAATACTACTTCTGACACCTTGCCTTCAAGACTTTGATTTTGCAAGTATATATTGTAAGTAATGGCAAGTTGCTCATAGCATTTGAGTCCAAGTGCAACACAGAGCATTACAATGCTCTCTTTTCTTCTTAATACTCCTTTGACAGGACCACAAAGCCAAGAAATCCCTGGGCTACATCCAGCTCGTCGGTGGTCGCATTACGGAGATCAGCAACAAATGCATCGAGGTCACAGACTTGGTGAGTCACTGTCGTGGCAAGGAAAGGCAGACAGACCCGCGCAATACCCACACACAGCCACATGCTGGATCCATCACTTGCTGGTGGCCGGGATGAGCAGAACCTCACAACCGCCAAATTCCGCCTTGTTAATTCTTGAGGAGTGGGATTTCCTGTCATTAAGGTCACGGCCCACTTGAACCTGTTAGGTTAGGTTTACAACTCCTGAGGGGTTGTCAAGAGGGTAGGGAGGAAAGGATTGACAACTTTTGATGTGTCTTCGTTGAAGCACCTTCCTGGATGTGATGCTATTGACCATGAAGGATGGCGAAGGGAAGGGGAGTCAAAATGATGCATACTTAATGAGCAGGCAGTCCCAGTAGTACGGCACGTAGTCAGGTGTTAAAAGCACACTGGCTGTGGCCTTGGTTTCTTAATTATTTTGTGTGGTTAATGTACTTTTGAACATTTATAACAGCACCTTCAGCTTGTGCAGAATCTGAATAGTCCGTTGGTTGCTGTGGGTATGGCTTTTTAGTTTTAGTTGTTTGGTTTTGGTATTGTTCTTTGGTGAGGGCATAGGATACAATCTCTATCCAAGAAGCTATTTTCTACATGCAGGTGGTGAGTTCCATAACTTGCACAAGGCAATACCTCTGGCATTGCTCTTTACTGGTGTGATTTAACCTGAAAATAGCGTGTTTGTTTTTCCTCAGAGGCCCAGGCCATCTCCCAGACAGAATGCAGAGCCCCCTACAAAATCTCGGCTGTCCTATGCCTGATTTGTTTGTAACTTGATACCACCTATATTTGTAAATAAAAATTCATTATGAATACATCGCAGAAGTTTTGATTCAATCGGACATATGCTTTCATCATTTATGATTTACAGCATCATTCATGTTGGCTTGCTTGCATTGAGCAGGTCAGTGGGAAAAATCAAACCTATTTTGGAGAAATGGACAATTTGGTATGTTGGATTTTCTTAGAATTGGTGTCAAAATTATCTGGAGACATTACTAAAAAACTCCCAATGGCTCTACACAAACAACATGCATTCAAACGATATCAGAGAAAATGTCAAAGGGGAATCCAGGCTGTCTCCCACCCCACCCACCACCCACCCCTGGGCTCTTTTAGGATGAAAACTCCAAACTTAGGATTCTGTTTGTTTTAAATACAACTCCTTTTACACAGAGATGCAAATGTTCAACATGAACATCAACAATTACAACTGTAGGTTAATGAAAACGTGCTTGGAAAACTTCAAACCTTCTTTGAATCGGTAAGTATGCCTGTCAGATTGGTCACTCAACACTGACAGCTACCTGACCCGTATTTTACTAGTACGTCAGATCTGGAACTCAGACTACAGACACTAGATTAGCATTGTGTTCAGTGAAATGTGAGTGCCCCTTTGTGGTCAGACTAGACACACACGTCAGCCCTCAAACTGGTCCAACCCAATTATTTTTCTTCCTCCCAGAGGGGCAGAGTGTTACTACTGCGATGCAGCAGCCGAATGGAATTTGAAGATTGGAAAGTCATACTGAATGCAGAGAGTGGCGTGTACAGCCCAACACCCAAATCGCCAGCGGTGCCAACCATCAGAAAGGTCAGTCTGGAATTTTGATGACTGAATACTCCTCTCTAGAATTCCCAGAAGACCAGAGCAAGTGATTGTTTGTCCCTCCAGAATGTCAACTTGTCCATTTTAGATCTTATTTTCTGCATCAAGTATTAGCAGAATGCTTCAGAAATCCATTTCACTTTTCTTCACAAAGATTTAGACATGTTGTAACACTTCTCTTTGTTTTACATTTTAGAGTCGATAGCAAAAACTTTAGAATCGGTCACCCTAGATTATCGGGTAAAGCCATAAATTCCATTATTTTCCCCAATAATTCAAGACTTGTTCAGGGGATGTAAACCTCTGCTATGTCTTCTTTTACTCTCCCCGTGGCCACCCCCCTAAAGGCCAATGTATAATCCTTGCATTTTCTTAAAAGATGTCCCAGAATGCAGCTGAGAAAGCATGCCCATGGACCTTGCTCCTAGCAAGTTAGGGTGAGCATCAATAGTTTTAAACCGGTGTCCATCTTCTCCAGAGCCTGCGCTAAAGTCCATCATTGAACTGTGTATGAAGTACGGGAACTGAATTTGCCTGCATGCATTAAAAAGTGTTAGAATAGATGTAATTGAATTATTTCTGCTTTTAAATATCATTTGACCTGAAAGCAGATCTACAGTATTCTAAGCAGGCTTTATTTTATTGCTCACTCTAATTCCAATGACTTCAGCATGTTGCCATCATCGACATGGGTGGTTGCTCAGTGCGTGCCGGTGTCCTCTCAGACAGTGACTCCCCCAACCCTCAAGTCTTCTTCCCCTGTGTGGTGGCCACCAACACCAAGCACAAGGATCGCGTGGCCTACGGCTTTGAAGCCCTGACCCCCGAGGTCCGCTGCCTGTCCAAGCTGACGTCACCCTTCAGGAACCCCTCTCTGCAGGAACAAGTCAAGGTGCGACGGACCAAGGTTCTTAGCGTGACTTTTTCTTTGACCCCTCACTCTCCCAGATCCCTCAAAACATATCTCCTGGCTGGGGGATAAAGGTAGAACCCGCTCATTTTGTGAAACTTCCCTATAGATGCTTTTAATTGTGTGCTTTCTTGAACATTATAAGACAGAGAATGTGTCATATTGGGTTCCTGCATCGTGGTTGATCTTTAAATGATATTCATCATGAGGGAATAACCAGGAAGTCAGGGTTGAAATTGATTGCCATGTGCATGACAGTAATATGTCCAGTCAGTGAGTAATTTTTCAGGTCAACAAAGGTCCGCTAATCAGATATATGTTTTGTCTGTTTGGTTTTTGTGTCACGGTGTGTGTGTGTGAGTTTGTTTCTGCATTCAATTGGGGACCCTGAACAATTGAGGATAATGAGGTCCCTGATTGACAGAGGGTCCCCGATTGACAACTTCAATCGTGGACCTATAACAATAGGGGACAATAGGGTCCACGGTAGCCGAAGAGTCCTCTGTTGGAAAACATGTACAAAACATATGGGAGGTCTTCCAAAAAAGTTAAAGTATGAACAAAAGATGAACAATAGCGAGTCCACGATTAAAGGCGTTTACACACTTATGTGTGTGTGTGCATGTACAATTCAATATAAAATGTGTGCTCAGAATAAGTCAGATGTCTTTCGTCTCAGGATTTCTTGCCAAACACAAAATATCTTGATGATGATTCATGCTTCATGAATCATTCCCTCTTTGCCATTGATTCTCAAGAGCCTAAATTGCAATCAGCTTGAACACTTTCTGTGGCACAGTACACCCAGCTGCCATGCCAAGACCCCATAGGTGTGCAGAATTATCCATTTCTACTCCACGCCTTACTTGCCCAAACAAGTATCGCCTTGTGTATTCAGTAACTCTGTCAAAACTTAGGCTGAATCTAAAACAGTCAGTCTTTCCTCTTTTTTGGGGGGAGGGATATTCCTAGCTTCAACTTCAGCCATTAATGTACTATCACACATCAAGCCGTAGTCCAGAATGCCTGATTTGTAACCTGCATGCAGTAGTCCCAGCTTCCTTCCACCTTTCTACGCCTTGTTTATCTTGCTTCTCACAGTTCAAGTTGAGCATGCAAACAGTGGAGGGACTCCTGGACACAGCCTTCACTGAGCTGGGCATTGATCCAATTGCATACCAACTCATGGTCATCCTGCCCTTCAACCTTGGACCAAAACTCACGGTATGTTCCTTCCTTCGTTATGTACCCCACAAGTACTGCAGTCTCATCCCTTTCTGAGCGTGACTAGAATGCTGAAATGTAAGGTGCCATAGTTAGTTAGAATTATGCATGAAATATGCTGTTTAAGCACTTGGGCTCCTGTTTATGTGATGGAATTGGAGCATCTGGAGGAGAGGCGTGATCTGCATAGCCAACTTGTATTATTTCAGTTCATTGAAAGTACGCCCTACTCTGTCATCATTAATACTTAATCAACTTTTATGATACTAAAGTTAAGGACTTGGAAGACTCAACTGCAACATTGCTACAGTTCTGTTGAGAAAATGCTAATAACAAAAAGATGTGCCTCTGAAGTTTAGTTTCTAAGGGAAAATCCAAAGATCAGCTCTGCATTCAGCTGGAAGAAGTAAGAGTATCATCAACTGGTCTATCCTGCTGTGCGTGCAGCACTAAGGCATGTGATCCCTGACATGTTTCAACATGCCCAAGGCTGCATTGTTTTGCACACCAGTAGCCGTCCAAGCCTTGTCCATTTTATGCATATCCAGTGCAATATACCCCCCACACGCACACAACTGATTGCCCAATAAATGGCATTCATAAATGTCTGAGACAGTTTCCCTATTTAACAATGCGCTACGCGACCGTGTATTAACATTTGATAATGCCCTCTGAGATTTGACAATGCCCGCTGTGTAAAAACGCATGGGCACCTGGATACGGGACAGTTTAATCCATCCCTGTTTGTCAAGAGTGTGTGTGTGACGCAACAAGCAGAATGCACCACGCGCGCGCCCCAAGTCCAAATATGGAGATCCTTCTGGACAGCTTGCGCAAGGAATATACAACAAAATGGACCGGGGTGTTCGGAAAAATGAAAGTAAGATTCTAGAACAAAATCGATGGAAATCTATCTCATTGATTTCTTTTGATTCTCTGACTAAAACAAGGTATTTATGAATGGGAATAAATATTCGCTTGGCCAGTTTCAAACTAATGTTTAAGACCGATTCAGGAGGATGAACACTGATAATTGCTGGTCTTAAATGCACATTTAAGACCAGCCAAGATATTGATTACCTCATCATTTGAGGGAGCTTTAAAGAGAGGAATGGTCACTGACTTGTAGCAAATTGCCATATCCAGATTTTCATCATTGAGTCATTTCTGTTGAAATAAACAGTCATTCCGGAAAAGAAATTAACAGCTTATACTATCTATAGATCTATGTGATGTCCACAGATAAGAAGAAGCCTGCTAATCACTGGCTACGGAAATGATTTTGGCTTGAATCATGTTTTATGTGGCATTTTTGCCGTAGGAAAATTTGATGTGATGCTCCGTTAACAGATAATGTGCTAGCTAGTGTCATGGACTGCCGACATTGAGTCATCCCTGCAGTCTCTAAAAATAAACCCTGCTTATGTCGGCGATAAAGTGATCTCTTGAAATGAATCCAAACTGTGTAGCAAGACAGAAATTAGAAGGTCATATTGATTATCAGAGACGGAGATGCCAAAATGTTAAACTCCGATCACCTCTTGTAAAAAAAGCAGCAAGCTCAAATTCACCTGAAGTTCCAAGATATCAAAACTACATAAAACTCTGCATATAGATGTGTTTGCCTTTGCAAAGGTGTTAGTGAATTCTCAAAACAAAGAAAAAGATAAGAAAGGTTCTTTTATGAATAGTGACTATGTCGGCTATTTGTAGCTGCCAGGCAAATCCTTAGCACGCATAAGGTCCTGTAAATGTAACCTAAGAAAGTGAGTCATAGTTCATTCCTTGAAGTTTGCCTTCAGTGAAGATGACTTTTCCCCTTTTCCTTTTTTTTTTTATTTGATTCTCCATAAATAGCTTTCTCCAGGACCGCCCACACATCTTAGGCTCAGAACCTCTAGAGCCCAAGTCTTGGTTGCTGCAAGTCACTTGTGGATTCCCACAAGCTACACAGTTTTGTCATTTTTGCTACATATCTTCCTGAGGATTAAACAAACTTGGCAACATGAGATAGGTGTCACTGCCAATAGACTTCATAGAGTAAAGACTTTAAATAAAAATTGTTAAATGAACATCAAATGTATTGAGTATTGATACAAGTTTAGTTTGTTTCAATTTTTGAAGCAAAATGTTTCTCAGAGACAAAAAAAATTCAGAACCTCTGTTTATCATTCATAAACAGAAACTTCAGGTAAGATCAGGTTGCCAGCAGTTTACAATTGGCTGTTATATCTGTTGTGAATCCTGGTGAAAGTGGCATGTAGTAAGTCAAGAAATCAAGATGTTTTGGGTATTTGCTTAACAGGAGAAAGTAGTGGAGATGATCTTTGATCGTTTCAACCCAGAAGGCGTGTTTGTTCAGGAGCAAGCATTGATGGCCCTCTATTCGTACAAGGCGACCTCTGGGATAGTTGGTAGGTTTTTACAATCATGACCAAGACCTCAAGCCTGGATGAATTCAGTAACCTTGATTATAAGCCCGGAAATGAGGTAGCACTTTTCCCATATTACTACATTGTGAGTAGCAATATGCTGGCATTTTATAAATACCAGAATGATATGATCTCCATGCAAATGTTGCACAACAGTACTATCGGCTTCTTGTTATGGTCAGTGAATTAGTTTATCACTATTCTTAAGAGTCTCAAGAAAGTCAGGCATGGTGATTGCGTCCATAAGCAAGGCACTTGGCAGACACAACTTACATGTAACTTACATGCTTATCACCCGTTTCTGAGTTGTTCCTTGATCATTTTTTCTGGTAATGTAGTGAACATTGGGGAGAGGATTGATGTAGTGCCCATTGTGGATGGATACATCATCCAGAAAGGAGTGTATAGGCTGCCGTTTGGCGGACGACAGATCACAGAGCACTTACAGCGGCTGTTGACGGAGGGCGGTTATCGGTGAGTCAGTGCTGAGTTGTCATAGTCTCTAGGCAGTTAATCACTCGGGGCACAGCCTCCCATAAAGTGCCATGTCTTCTTAATTCTGAACTCAGATGCTGGCTATTATTAATGGCTACACTATAGTCAATCTACCCATAACTACATCAGGATTAACTTTGAAAAATACTCGTCAAACTTCTTTCCTTGTGTGATGTTGTTTGCACTGTTGAAATTGTACATGTATTATGGTGTGTGTTGAAGTTTAGCTTGTCACATTGATACTACTCAAAGTCAGCACAGCATTTAACAGTTACTGACTGCCGCAATGTGGGTCTTATGGCACCCAAGGCAAAGCCAAGGGTACAATGAGCCCCTGATGAGGTTGTTAAAACATCATACCTCATATTACAGCAGTCACCAGCAGTTGTTATACCTCTTTCTTCAATTTTTTGTAATATTTTCCTTCCCTGGAGGTCTTGAATTTAATCAAAATGACGAGTATCTCGGTCTTCTACGACACAGAAAGTTGAATAATATTCCTAGACTCATTGTTGGTCACATGTGTCTTGCTTGAAAGCCATTTATCTTGACATCTTAAAAACGATTTTTGAAGGAAAATCTACATGTGTTTTTAAGCTCAGTAGACATTATGTTTAGGAATTTCTATGAAGACTCAAGCTTCAACTGTTGGCAAAAACTTGCAGTGGCTGATTATGGTGCCAGTTCAATGCTCGCAGTGAATACTATGGTGAAAGTAGCCATAGGCCCTTTTCCAATACTCGACTTGGGCTCCGTCTCAGTCTTCGTTCCCAAAACCAATCCCCGATTGTGGGCCTGAAGCGTTTAAATTAAATAGGATTACTGTAATTTTTGGCTCTCTTGGTTCTTATTTGATGTTTTGTGGCACTATTAAACTAATTAATGCGCTTACAGTTGCAATGTCAGCTAGTTAAAAAACAGTTGAAGTTAGTATTGGAAAACGGCCATGAGGTACCGATGAATAGTCCGGTTGGTAGTCCCTGCATTGTGGTTTGTTCTGTTGGATGAGGACTACAGTACCGGTATATCACATTGTGATGTAATGTCCAACGGTTAGGGTGACATGACAGCCAGTCATGTGATCCCTCTAAGCCAATGAAAATATAGTAGTCATGACAGAGGTTTAACAATTTCATTGAGTGTTAACTCCATTTTAGTCATTTATTGACTCCATGTGGGAAAGAGATTATACTGCAACCACTCATTAGGAAAGCTCACAGATGTTGTTAGAGGCACTGCATAAAGGCTTTAGCTCACCCATATATATCTAGCACAAATTGCGCTTAGCTGTGCAATTCTGTACACATCAAATCAGACCTTAGCAGCTTTTTTTGCCTGAAAGTGACCTTTAACAAAATTTTGGTTTCCTTTTTTGTTTTCTCCCAAAAAAAGACAAAAATGGTTTGCATGTCATTCTCAGAAAAAGCAGGGCATTTCAATGACCCTTGTAAAGAAACACCAGTTCATAACTTCAGTTTCTCCCTGTCATGAATTAGCCGTGCATTTTGTGCAGCATTGCTTTTCACAAGATATCATTAATCATTTCCTTGTGAGGTGAGGTGAACTCCTCATAATTCGAACCATCGCTTGTTAAAGGTTACGTGGCGGATGATAAATTTCCGGGGGAGAGAAGTTGCCATGTTTCCTTGGTGTTGCCATTGCTCAAGGTTGATCAATGTCTACCATCCCATGTGTATACAAACGTTACCCTTATTGTAGGAGTTCCTTCTAACCCAGGAAAAAAATGAAAACAAAATTGCACATTATCATTTGTACAGTCTGACTTTATGTCATCATGTTGCCTATCATGGGATCTCTTTACCCATGACTTTTTAATCATAACTAGAGTCATTTTAGCCTGTATGCCATACTATTTATTTTTATATTTACATGGCCATAGCAATATTTTTGTTATCCTCCTTTCGACCAGATTCTTCACAGAGATTGAGATGTACATAGCAAGATATCTAAAGGAAAGGGTGAGATTTTGTATAGTTGTACCATTTTGCATAAGGAACATGGTAGAAATCATCCTTGCTTCATCATTTGGGGGTGATCAGTGGTGTATCCAGGCTAATGCCTCTTTTTTTACAAACAGGAAGCATGCAGCTGCGCTTTTAAAAGGTACAAATGTCAGAAGTCTTTTCTACATGTTCATCCCCATGTTACCCCCTTCCCCGACTCCGAAATCTGCATAGACAAGCTGCTGGTTATGGTCAGTTTACAGTGACCCAATTCGTAAGGATGAGTGGATGATACATAACGTTTAGAAATTTTGACTGTGATTAGATGATGTGTGATGTCTGTGTTGAAAACGTGGGCTCCTAGTGGTGTTTGCCCATAAACAAAACATGCAGCATGCACAGCATGATACATGAATGTGCAGCATGTACCTATTTGATGTGATATAGGCAAAAACCCTTCATATGGTAAGCTTTGTCTTTTGGGTGCATATCAACTTCAAAATTATCTGGACACTAGCTTTTTCAGATGGTTCTAGGTAGCATGGATCATCGTTGTCTAGAACCACAAATCAAACAGTTTGGAAAACAGGACAGTGTCAATTTGAAATTGATATGCACCAAAATGACAAAGCTCACCATTTGCAGATCACACCATGTACATATTTGTGATTCTATCACATGTTCCCCCAATATGTGCTTGTGCAGTTCATTTTTCCCACTTTTGTCCCCTATCACATTACAGTGTTGGGTGCTTTAAAGCTTTGAGTCATGGAAGAAATTATGCCGTCAGTTTTGTAAGATTATGTAATGAAACTCTGCTATTAGTATTAGTGCCTTTGTACCTTAGGAGGCTGCCTTACCTGGTTAAGAAATAGTGACCTTTTATCATGTGTCACACGAGGCTTGCATGTAAGTTCACTGATATTTTACAGCTCACAAAGCATAGGGAGAAGACAGTGATTTTTCACACCCTGAAGGCGACAGGACATGTTAGTTGTGTGGACTGAAGGTAGTGCCTTTTTATTGCTCCTGTCAGGCCTGCTTCGTAGCTCAGGACTATCATGCTGAGTTCAAGTTCTGCTCCCTAGACCCTGAACTCTGCAGCACTTACATCGATGTAGAAAAGTTTGACGTTCCCAATGGATCGAGGTAAGTGTCAGAAGGTCACTTCTTAAGGCTGCATCCAAAATGGACTTGAGTTTAAATTACACCTAGGTGTGTTGGCAGCTAATGCCCTAGACAAAAAATGCAGATCATGTGGCCAGTCTAAGATTTGTTCACAGCACATTGTGCCACCGACAGGTCCTCATGATGAGACAACTTTCACACCATGCATTGTGGGAAAAGGCCAGCATCCATTCACAAATGGTATTCCACCTCAACAAGGGGTCGTCAAGTTAAATTCTTTTTGTATTGAAGTTGAAAAATGGTTGAGTTTTTTTTTTTCAGAGGCTTCCAAAATGCTTCCAAAACTACACATAAACATGCAGGATGTCAACAGTTAACAATTATCCAGTTGGCACAGTGTACTCAAAGTGACACATTCTAGCAGGTTTCTGTTAGAACCAAGAAAGGCTGTATTTCCAAGTCTGGAAAAATAATAAGAGTCTGTGCAGATGTAAAACATCATATCATTTTTTAACGGCCAATTCAGTTTAGATTTTGAGGGCTTTGTATTTTTAAAGATTTATTGTCTTTCTTTTCCTGTTTGTCATGTTTCATAGAAAGTGTTTCACACTGCTGATTTTCATAATTCTTGGAAAAGCCAGGGAAGGATATTGTCCTAAAGGTGCTCTTCGCTAAATTCAAGCCCCATTGAAAACTGTGTGAAATCAACAAAGTTCGGAGCCTCATTGCGAGCAACTGAAGTCTCTGAGGCCTCTCAAACAAAAACAAAGTGTTGTTGGGTCCTTCAGATTTCAATTAATTGTCCAGTTTTTCTAGGTTAACCAGTTAAATTTTTAACTTTTGGATTTTTTTAACATTCCCAAGTCTGTCAGCAGCTTCTTTCTCAGGCTCTTTGGACAATTTTTCAATAGCATTTTTGTCTGCTTTGCCCTCAGATGAAAGCCCCTGAATCTAGGGAGTTGATCCTGGGCCTTATGTACATAAACTCCTTTTTTCAAAGGAAACTGTAGGGGTACTTTTCAAACACCTCAGCCTGACTGAGAATTTGCCTCGCCTTGAAAATAGGACAATGCACCCAAAAGGACCAGGGGGAGAGTGTGGTTAAGGTCTGTGACTCATGACCAGAGGTCAGGGCTTTGAATCCAGCTGCTGGCCACATGTTGTGTCCTTGGGTGTTAAAGCCACATCACCCCTACCTGCCTTTCTCCACTCAGGAGAGTATAAATGGGTACCAGTGAGCAGCCTGTGGTGGGCTGGTATCCCATCTGGGGAGGAGGGGGGGATAGAAATAGTCTCAGTCATTTCATGCCAAGAAGATCAGAGATAAACTTCAACCTGATGAGTCAAATGCAGGCTACATGTATATATGCACACAGTGCAGTGTACATATATACGAAGAGGTCAATTTTCGTGGTGCATGGTGAGAAAAGATTGACAAATTTTATTTGCCAGCTGCACAGCTAGGGAATGTGAATTGCACCTGATGTTATCATGTATTACATGTATGAGTGCCAAATGTGTAATCAACATCATGTTTTTCATTGATGTTGCTCCCAGACTCCTAAATACCTATAGATAAATGCCATGTTTTTGTTAACAAAACTTGGAAATGGACCCTTTGTGGCAACCTCTCGGTAGTGCACTGTACATGCATTGTGAATCATCCCTATTGGCTCAAAACAGACTATGAAAGTTGCTGGAACCTTGGCCTATTCCTTAAAAAATACCCTCTGTTGAAGACCTCTTGGGTCAACTTGCACCACATTTCCAAACTTTCTATGCATGCAGGAAGCGTATCCTTGGTATTTATGCGTGTACAATTCCTGATGTTCTCTCCTGAGTTGATTTTTCCCTCTCACAGATCTGTCAAGTTAGACTACTCCCGGTTCCGTAGCACAGAGGGTTTGTTCCATCCAGAGGTCTGGGGCAAAGATCATCCTGGTTTGCATACATTGGTCTACAATGCCATCCAGGCATGCAGTAATGACATCAGAAAGCAGATGTGCAGGTGAGAAGACCAATGCCAAAAATAGAGTAGTAAACATCAAAAGTGTCACACTATAAGAAGCATTTAGAAGTCTACAAACAGGAAAACTGTGTCCAGTTGATAGGGGAGGATCTGTAACAAGTTTCTGTGGCAATGACTTTCTGGAATAGCTTCATGAAGAGTATGTGATTATAATCTGGTTGTATACAATCGTAGTGGCAGATGACAGGTTGACCCTTAAGAGCCGGGGTTTTTCGGACCATCTCATCTGGGAAGGGGCAGATTCTGTTCCCCCCCCCCAACTTGGCTGTCCCATGTCTGATCTTATTTATAAGGACACTCATTACACTCAGTACACGTGAAGTTTCATTGTAATCTGACATATAGTTTTTTGTTGTTGCCAATTGAAGTTCAAGGCCATGTCATTTGAAAAAGTATACTTTTTTAATTTACCTGCCCCAGAAAAATGGTCACTGCGTGGTCTGATTTTCATGAAATTTGTGATGAGATCAAGAGATTATTGAAAAATATCCGAAAGACTAGATATATGATAAAAATGCACCACAACGATTTGAGAATAAAATGTTTGGGGCAGATTCCAACTCCCCCCGCTCAAGTCCATAGAACATCTCCCTTTCCTGCATCGTGTTCACAAGTCCACACGAGGTATGTAAAGTTAGCACACATCCATCGAACATTTTGCTATTTTACACAGCATATTATTTGTTACAAATATTGCTCTATGCTGGGGCCCAAGTTTTTGGCGAAGACAAGGTTAAAGGTACTGTATGTCTTAGGACTCATGATTTGTTTTGTTTCACTTGATTTCACATTGTGGCCATTGTCTCGTTCTTCATTTAAGATTGGTGTCTTCCAATCAGAAACAATCCCATGTCCAGGGCAGGTTCACTTTGATAAAAATCTGGGTATGGAATAGTAAAGAATCATTGGAATATTAAGAACAGGTGTTTCACTTACTTATAAACACAACATGATTGATTGAATACATGAACAACTCCTTTCAGGTCTGTGTATCTGTGTGGGGGGACAACCTTGTTACCTGGTCTAGCTGAGAGACTGAGGAGTGAGCTCTGCCGAATGTTGCCCAAGAGCTCCCCTGTCAAGGTGGGTCATACCCCCTCCCTCCCCTCTTCTTTGTACCTCTCCACCCTTCCAAACTCTTCACACAACCCAGCTATGCGACACTCGTGGATGCTAACTGAAATTCTTGGATGCCCCAGGCTAGTTTGCATGAATCTCATCAGGAAGCCAGCAATGTATGGTACTATCTTACATCTAAGGACTGCTAACCAGTAACACTGATGGCATGCCACTTCCATTGAGCCACTGGTCTGCTAA
>NC_141780.1:12339612-12386956 GCF_054643075.1 Acanthaster planci | reverse complement strand
GTGTTGAACAGCTTTCGGTCTAAGCGTTTTCTGAGATAAACACCGCGATGCTGTGGACACAGTTCCAGAACAGCACTGAGGTAGATGGAAAACATAGAGGGAGCCAACACACAGCCTTGCTTTACGCCTTGTTTCACAATGAGATGGTATGAGAGTGCGCCGTTCAGGGAGACTTGGGCCATCATGCCAGTGTGAAGCTGCGAGATGAGGCTGGCGATGCCGTCAGAACGGCCATGGCGACATAGAAGAGACCAGAGACACTCACTGTATCAAAAGCTTTGGTAAAGTCGATAAACACGACGTACAAGGGTACATTCTGTTCGATGGCTCTCTTTTGCAGCTGGCGCAGTGTGACGATCATATCGATCGTCGATCTGGAGCTTCAGAAGCCATACTGTGACTCAGGGACAACCGCATCGAGAATGGTTTTAAGGCACTTCAGGATCACTTTGCAAAACAATTTGCAGCGGTTGAAAGAAGTGAGATGCCTCTGTAGTTGCCACAATCTTGTTTGTTGCCTGTCTTCTTGAAGATGGGGATGACGGCGGCGTCCTTGAATTCTCTGGCACAGACTTCACATTCCAGAGAGCACGAATGATCTGTTCCCCATTCTAGTAGATCTCCGCTTGGATGCCATCCATTCCAGGAGACATGTTGACGGCAAGGCTTCGTACGGCCTGTCGCACTTCATCTATGAGCAAAGGATCATCAGCACTGAGAAGCACTGGACGCTGAGCGATTCTGTCAAGAATCGAGATATCAGCGTTTGGTCTTTGGTTAAGGAGCTGGCCAAAGTGTGTATGCCATCGTTCAAGGATATCACCCTGTTCAGTCAAGAGGGTAGTGCCATCAGTTGCAAGTAGAGGGCTGGACTGAGTAACTCCACGGTCTTCTGCTTTCTGATCCCACCATTCGACTTCCATGTCTCTGAGTTTGAGTTGCAGTTCTGCCTTCACTCTGGTGAACTCAGATCTGGATCTTTGACAGCTTGGCTGGGGGAGACAGATCTAATAGGCTTTGCACTTGTATTAAGGAACTCTTAGATATTGAAGTCAGAGTGATCGAACTAGTCCTGATTCCTGTGCTTTGGCTGCCACAGTACTTCTTTAGCAGCTTTGTGAAGACATGAGCCGAGGTTGTGCCACTTATTGGCAACAGTGGAGTTGGTGGTTGGAGAGAAGCGCAGACAGAAGGTATTGGAGAGGCCTTCCTTAGCACTGGACTCCTTGGGTCGACTGACGTTGAGCTTCTGGATTGGTCAAAGGGCTGATCTCTGTCTAAGCCAGTGGATGGAGACCTTGAGTCGGCACCTGATCATGTAGTGATTAGTACCACATTCTAGGCATCTAATGGCCCTAGTGATGCACACGTCACGTCACGGTGTCCCCATGAAGAGTGATGAGGAGGCACATTGAACAGGGTGTTGGTCACTGTTAGTGAAAATGCGTTGCATAGCTGAAGTAGGAGCTCTCCGTTGCTGTTGTAAGATCTTCGTCCAAAACTGCCGAGGACTCCTGGCAATACAACTTGTTTGTGTCTGACTCTGGCGTTAAAGTATTCAAGCACCGCAGTTGTATCTATGCTTGGGGTGTTCTGTCACACGTCTTTGAGTTGAGAGTAGAAAGCAGCTACGTGCGCAGGGTAGTGACTCATCGTCTCAGCATACACACTGACCAAGGTCATTTATGTGGTGGGGGAGATGGCAAGACGTAAGGTCATCAGTGAGTCAGACACCGGGCGAGGCATCTCAGTCAGCTGGGGGAACAGCCGATTAGAAATGGCAAAACCAGTGCCAGAAGTACCCTGTGGCCTTGATCCTTTGGGGTTGCCGGACCAGAAGAAGGTGTGGGTGTTCTCCTTCCTTTCTCATGTGTCCGGGAGCCTAATCTCTGAGAGCTAAGCAATGTCCACATTAAAAGCATCGAGCTCCTTGCCAAGCGAAGCAGTTCGTCTCTTGAGGAGGTTGGGGTTGTTGTCGAGGAGGGTTCGCACGTTACATCATGCGATCTGTAGCTTTGATTTGCGGTTTCGTCTATGAGCAGGAGAACCCGCTGACCGTGGGCAGCCAGCCAGGTTGATTGAAGAGGAGCCTTGTTTATCTAACGTTTTCTAGAGGCGTCCTCGGGTTGAGGCAGGCGGGCATCCCTTGAAAAAAATCGCCTGGTCGCCCAAGAAGGACCTCTCAGCACCGTCACCTGTCAGAAGCTGTGCAACCATAACTCCTGGGCGGCACAAATGCAAGTTCTTTCTACCAGCTTCCAGCTTCTCAAACCTTCCGTCACCACAAGAGGCCTTGTCGCTTTGCGTAAGTGGCTTGCACACAAATTAGGTGAGGGGGCATTGTGTGGGTACTCTCCTACCCTCTGGGACGTGTGGCTGGAGAATCGTGTGGCAGGAAGAAGATCCAGACGACTTGGCCAGCAAATTGACTGCACTGCAGTCTTAGACCCATGATGCTGACAAGCTCGCCCAGCTGCTACTTCGAAGATGTAAATGGCACCTGGCCGAAGTCCAAAGACGGCAGAGAGGAGAATCCACCGCTTGTTGCCGTGGCCTCACTATTTAACTCATAGCTGGGGCGGTGGTTGACATGGCGCAAGGACGTGTCCACACGCCTGGGGGCCTGCACACCATATCTCTGGGGGCCACTGCTCTTCTGAGATCCGCTGTGTACACAAAGAGGCACAGCAGCAGTCTTGATGGTGGGGCTATGTACTGGTAGGGGAAGACTTACGCACTTGGCTTACCTTTTCGCCCCGATGGGGCTAGCCAGCAGCAGCAGCAGCAGCAGATGGTAGAAAGCAGGGAATGCAATACTAACAGTAGTGACCCTACCCTATCTAAACTTTCTCTGTGTGTCAAATGTTTAACTACGGTACCGTGTGCAAGCCTGTGGAAACTTGCGCTCTTTCTCTATATACCTCCTAAGTAGTGACCGTGCCCTGCCTTAACCTAATTATTTCCTTGCGTTCCTAGTGTAATGTTATTCTCAATACTGCTGGTGACCTACGTAGGCCATAACCTCACGTTGTTTTATTGTACATTGCTAAGTAGTGATTGTACCCTACAAATAAACCTCAATATTTCCTTGTGTAATTACATCGGTACCATACGTAGGCCTAAGCCTTTACTCGCGGCTCTGCTTTATTGTACTGCTAAGAAGTATCCGTACCGTTTTAAGCTGATTACTTCCTCGCATTCAAAGTTTCACGCACATGTGACGTTATTTAATTAATAAGGGAAAACAAATGAGCTGATGTTTGACACTCAAACGCCAAGGTTAAAACCTTGGCGTTTGAGTGTTAAACATCAGCTCATTAGTTTCAAGCCAATGGCGTGAACTTGTGCTGCAAATTGGGGGTGGGGCTGGCGAAAGATGGTGCGGTGATCACTTGGCATTCAGAAGTTTGAAAAGCAGGGGGGGTGTCACCATATAGTGGCACACTAGGGGCGATGTCCATGATACAGGTGAACATCTACAATCGTTCCGAATCTCACATTAAAGTAGATATTTATGGCTTTTTAAACATTTCTTTCACTTTTTGGAGTAATATCAAAAATAATTTAGTCGTTTGTAAGTGCGAAAAAATCTTAACAATCCGCCTTCAATTTTTTTCCTCACAACGAAAAAGTGGTTGGGGATGGATCAATAGCCCATCCCCACTACAACAAGTGGGGATATATACTTCCTCTGGGATTGACGCCATTACTCAGAGCTGATGGGATAATTCGCCCCTTAAGAATTCAACTTAGTCATAGTTTTGTTGTTACGGCCATTGGAAGTTTAAGACCAAACGCGTGCATTGAGCATGTCAGTAAATAAAATTTACATATTTGACTGACCTGTCTCGGAAAACTAGTCGCTACGCGAGAGCACCACATCAAATTTGGTGACAAAATGCCAGAAAAGAGTTACTTAAAAGACTACGGAAGTTCTCGGTGCGTACAAAATGCACCAGGGCTGTGCCTCCAGGACTGGTTTACAAGAATGGACGCTGGTAATGTTCTCAGCCAAAGGAGAGACACATCATTAGCGCCCTTTCTCCCACTCTTTTGTGTCAGTTTTAGACGTTTAAGCACAGATGAAAACCTGTCGAGTTCAGTTCAAAGCCCGATTAATATAAAACTATGAATTTCAATCTCAATGATTTTAAGGCAATTTGCTGGATTCTTCACGTACCCCTCTAACCATTAGGCCAATTTTCAGTTGATGCTTCCCGCAAGTCGATGCTTTATCAACCACTCTGACCGTCCATGCTGACTGTTTGGAATCGTTTGCTATCGCGGAAAATCCAATAAATATGGAAGCATATAATTAAGGGCCACTTACAAAATGTTTCTGCAGCGAGAAAATGACTCTCTGAGGCGAAATACTAACTCGAAAAAAATTGTTTCGCAAGTGGCCCTTATACGCTCCCGTTCTTATACGCTTCTTTAAAGAAGCGAACAATTTGAATAACAAGAGTAAGGCAGACGACGGTCAAAATAGGCGGTAACTGTGGGTAGAGCATGACAAGAAAAGGTTTTTTATTGGTAGAGCGTAAATGACGTTCTCTAAACTACGGCTACTTCAATGATTCCAAAATAATGTTTTGTAAGGCTTATATTATTCAGTTTCATGAATGATCCTGTTGCCACCCACTTATCAAGTCTCATTAAGTCAAATCTTGAGTGACCCATTTTCAAGAGTAAGAAAATTCACTGCTCATTAGATGCGAGGTTTAACATTCCCGAAGGCAAACTGCAAGCAAGAAAAGTAGTTCCCGTATGTTGTCAAGGACTGAGTGCAGACGGCAAATATTGTCATATATAGTTTGCGTCTTTAGGAAATTGACTTCATTGGGGAGACATAACTGAAAAATGGCAGCCAGGATTCTCAGTTCACATGAAGTTTTCGGCCGTTATATGATTTTAAGAGGATGCGAATGTGACGATGTGGGACTTTCCTCGATGTCAGTAATGTCTCCAACGTTCGTGAATTGTCCGCTGCGGATGTCAGAAGTCCCATAAATTTGCAGAATTATGATGTCTCTCCAAACCCACATGCAAAGTTTCTCGTAACATTTGCATGCTTGTCCCGTCTACTGTGACGTCTCTATGGAATTCTAGGAAAGGTAGACACAACCTAAGACATTAAGAGTCTATAGGACTGATCTGCGAAAACGGAACCTATGAAGCTCCATGAAAGATACCGAAATAAGGTCACGGAGACATATTCTCGTACATGCATAGTTAAGATCGGTATCCGGATGATAGTTGTTTCTTACACTGGCATTTTCCAGCGGAAGTTAGCAATTTTATCGCTACATGCGCTCGTGTAACATGAATAAGCATACTGAGTTTGAAAATCATGGGACAGCCAAAATCTTGGAGTTGAAATTCACATTCGTCATTGAGAAGCTTATTCCCTCCCATTTATTCTTGAAGAAAACACCTTTTTTTAAACAAAAATAAGTCAAGGGATCACGCGTCCATTGCTGCCAGTCAGCACTTGCTCCTCTCTCTGAAATGAGGATGGCTGATAAGTATCGCGGAAAAGGCAAGCAATTTTCCCTTGGCCTTTAACTTGACACTCATCAAATTGTAGAGCCAACACCGGGAGATTGAGATAGAAGCGAGATGCAAGCCGGCCGTCGATGGAACTGTATCAACCAAGTGTATGCGCTTGGTCCAAGGCCATTCTGACAAATGACAGAAATCCTGTATAGACAGACTCCTGCATGGCCCGCAAATTCCCCGCAGCGATCTCAAGACCTCGCGCAAGTGGCTCATGCCGGCTGGGGTAACTCAAGCACGTACCAAATGATAACTATCTCTTCATACGTTTGACTTAAGTTTACTGCAAAGAGAGTCTCAAACGATGGAAATGAACGGCAGGTTACCGACCTACTGCTCTAGTATTAAAGTACCTGCACAGTGATGGATTTTATCAGGGTCCGGATAAACTGAAAAAGTGTTAATACATCAAGCCCTTTGCATTACCAATGCACCCCAAAAATCAAGTCTAAGCTGAGCAGTCCAAGATGTGACATGTACTTAATTTCACTTTACAAAAACAAAAGTGCAAACAAAAGGGAGCACACATGCCTACAAATTTAAACGAGTTTGTTATTCGATTTCATACTGCATTATTTTAAACAATTTGTTCAACTTCAAAACGCTTTGTACGTTTCATCAAAACTTACTCACGCCATTGAGATTTTATAAAAACAGAAGTGGGAACAGCAAAAAGAAAATGTACCACGCACATTAGCCCAACAAGATGCCCCATTTTCTGCCACCTGGGCATCACCCAAACGGGCCGGTTCACTTCTGACCACCAAACAGACACAGTTTCGAGGCAAGAATCAATTAAGGTCCTGGCTGGCTGTGTCTCAGAGCCGTTGCAGCCGGTAAAAGGATACACGCTGACTAAATCGGATTTTGATACTTAAGACCTGAGCAAAATTTTACTTATTTATAAACAATACACCCTCAACAACCACTTTGAGAACCAGCATACGTGGTCTGAATATCAGCTGTGCCCTTTGAGACAATACACTAATTTCGCAAGCTGCAAGTAAAGAGGGCGTCCAGAACGCATGTCAAAAATGTTCGTTAAAACGTCTCAAGTTGTTGTTCCTCATTCGTACTCTTTCTGCTGCCTGAGGTGAGCCTTTTGAGATGCTGCTGATGTCACTCAGTGTTTCAGTGCGCTTTTTGGGCCAAGCTGATGTTACACATTAATCCAACTTCGAAAAAAAAACCCGTCTCGTCTGTGATATTTTCAAAGAACGTGTCGATGGCCCTCAACGACACTGTTCTAGAAATTAGATCCAATCTTTATTTGCACCCGCAGCCCCGAAATTCAACCATCTTCAATCGCCAGCGCGCATCCCTCGAAGTCTTTAATTCAGCTCGGCTTATTCCTGCCTTAAAGTTTAAGGCCACTCGACAGAAAAACAAGACTCTGGCCCCTGCTCATTCCGTTTTTCTGTCACACGATATACGCTCTATAAACCACGTAACGCCCACATGTTGTGTTCCTGCTGCAGACGCTGATTAATGTTGACACGACTGTGATGTCCTGGGCTGATGCAATTGCGTTTCTTTTGACTGGGTCAGTGCCATTTTTGCGAACTGCAGGTGGGCTGCTCAGACGTCAGAGTGACGACAAAGGTGAATTCTCTAATGACATTAATGCGTCGTTAAGAAAAACAAGAAAAGAGAAAATGTGACAGATGATAACGGCAGGAAGAATATTAGTATTCTCCTTAAAGATGAGCTGAAATCAAAATTGAGCACAAATAAAGGTTTTTATCTAGTCATGCAAGTTCTAAGGGGAAAGCATTGGTATTTTTTCGCGTGCATGCAGAGAGCGCGCGAAGTAAAGGGGCGGCCGTGTACGTGTCTTCTAGATCCTCCGTACATAACAAGCCGTGTGTATGTGTACACAGTTTACAAGTTACAGGTGACAACTTCAGGAACAAGAGTGAACTTTCGTCTGTCGAAAACCTGTATACTCATTGCGGCTTTCTTTGATTTCAATGAGCAGTACCAAACCGAAATGGAAGCTGCTCTTGTGAGCTTGTACAGCGGTACGAATAATTCACTTTTTAGTGCTAATAATGTGTGATTCATAACAGTGTCACCATGCCATGTTTGCAGTGTGGAAGCCATTTTACACTGTATATAATACACATTTACAAGGTTGGGGACTTGTTGACCGGCACTTAAGAAAAGGTTGACACATACGTGCATTATGTCGGCCACTGCTTTGCAAAGTTTTAGCGGCACACTAGTTTGAATTATTCGTAGAAGGGATGGACCCAGGATTACATTTGTCTTGGTAAATTACACGAATCGATCATGTTTGTAAAATGCAAAAACAAAGTACACGTACCTGCAATTGGCTTTACAGATGAGGCTGCAAAATTAAAAAACAGAACAGGGACATGGCAACTCAGTTGACATGTTTGTTCTGTAAATTTACAGAAATTTCTTTTTACAGTGTGCAGTTGATAGGCCTATACCTTGGCCTCTCCTCTTTCAATCTAAAGAGGATTTAACGCTGATATACAGTATGATCTACATGCATGCTTTACACTGGAGAAAATGACCAGTGTGGCACACGCCGACACACACACCCCGAAAAAACATGTCGTGTGAAAGTCACCGTTAAGGTAGCGCTTTAATTGCATTTAACAGGAGATTAGTTTGTGACAGAATTGGCATTTTAATGTGGATTTGAAAAATGCATGGGTTCCGTGGAATGAAAAAAAGAAGTGATTGGTTAGCGTTGAGTGACTGAAAACAACAATTATTTATTTTCTCTGAGTGCTTAATTGTGCACGGTAGTTTGGTCGATTACTCGGATTTAAACTGTCTCTGCAATGCACTGTTAGAAATTCTGTACATTTACAAAGAATCTTATGTCAATGCTCATTACAAATGTGTTAATGTACAGATGTTCATTTTTTGCATGAACAGGTCTTTATTTATGGATTCACAAAGACTTAGTTTTCCGACCAGAACAATTATGTTAGTGGAAAACAAAGCAAAGTAACGCGGTTAAGGGGGGCTGCTCATAAAGTCGCGGGAGGCTTCTTACGCTTTTCATTGCGTGATGACATTAACATGTTTGATTTTCATTTAAGACTTACCTCTCACCTGATAGACGCAATGTTTGATCACAACTGCAACTAGGCTCATTTATAATGGAACGTATAGCTTATATATGCATTGAGTTTTCTTTCAAATTTAGTCGCGATTGAGAGGATGGCAGGTAAAAAATGTGTGCAAATTTGCAGTTCTTTTTGGGGTGGCACGCAAGACGACTTACACAAAATTCTCTTTATCTAAAACATTACCTGTTACTTGCAATATAAACGGGCAACACGAGAAAAATTTAAAACCATCTTTATGGAATTGGCTTTGCGCTCAAAAGTCAATATGCAAAGTTATGTCTTTTCATGTTACAGAGGAAAACTGTACGTTTCCAAAGCTTGTTACGGGGTTCAGCTGGAATACAAAAAATCACTGTAAACTCACGAAGATCTGCTGTTATTTACAGATACATTTTACAGAAAACCCATTGTAGAACAACTTAATTGTTACTTAACAATGTAACAACGAGGAAGTATTCGTACATGACCCGCGTATGAATACGGACGGCTTTTATATTACGACAAACGACGGGCAAACAAGCGGAGAAGTAGCTGTCGAAACTGATTGGCTGTGATTTCTCTCTGTGAAAGCACTAATGAGCAGTTCAGAAACAGCAGAACCCCGGAAAAGCACGTCTCACCCGCACGTTTAAAGTAATTTTAAACATGCCATTCTGCAACCAGTTCTTGGTCACTGTCGCTTTTCCGCGGCTGACAGAAATAGTCACGAGATTGCATCCTGTAGTGCTTTCAGGTTTTAAGACTTTTCCTGTGTCAGTGGCAGTTGGACAGATAATGGATGTGTACCCGCAAGAGTAGAACGTGTGAACTGTTGAAATAACCTTCTCTTGACGCTTTCTTCGGTGGATTTTTTTTGCCATCATTTGAATTGCTGATGCAATTTGCTGAGTTTGGGCAATTATCTAGATCTGAACCAGCGATCCCGATCCCAACTGACAGGCTGAAGCCTGAGCGATTATGAATCTGGAACAAATTAGCCTTTGGGTATAACAAGCCTGCGTGCCATAAGACTGGATAGCATTTCAGAGATCCTGTAATGGTTAACAATAGACCTCTCCTGTGTTCTGTTGCCCCTAATTAGGGAGGAACGAAAACATGTCTTTTTCGAGTCAAATGCACAGATGCAGATAAAAATTGGGACCTTTCCATTCCCTTTATTATCTTAATACAGGGCGGTCAAAGGTGCCAAATTCCGCCTATTCAACAAGATGACAGACTCTACTCAAAATTTGTGCTTTATATTTAATATAAACTAGAAAACGCACAAGTAAACCCCTAACTTTCTAAAAATGATTTTTTTCCGAGAATAGCAAGTGATAGTTGTTTACAACCAACACAGGCAAGTTCCGTAATGGATACTTCATTTTAAGAAATGTTAAAGTTCCAAGGGTTAAGTCGATGAATGCCACATTTCCGAGACCAGTAACATCAAGGTCAAATCTCGAACCCCACTCTTCTTCAAGCTTCGTGTACAGCTGCTATAGCTTAGCCCTCATATATTACCGAACTTTACCAATAATCGCAATCCCCAAGGCAAGCCCAATTAGATAACTTTCCGCCAGTCGATGCGAAGATAATTACAGCGGTAAAAAAAAAATATCCTGAGCAACTTATTCCGAATCAATAATTGCCAAGCGGGCCACTGTGTTATCAAGGCTGATGATAACTCCATTCGTGATGATGACTCCCATCGTGCCCAACATTAGAAGACATCTGCCTTGCCGCCAAGTTGTTGCCGACAGGGAGTTGACTGACCACCTATCAACACCATGATTTAGGCTTAGCGTTTTCAGAAGACCGTGGATTCAAGGGACGCTGTGGGCTATCAAGACTTGCCGTTAAAAATAACGGAGGAGAGGAAACGGAATTATTCATGGATTCATTTCTGTCAGTAATGCATTCGCACAGAAGTCTAACCTTGCATCTCCTGCATCTTTGATGAGTGAGTCAGTGAAACGTCTGACACTCTCCAGCAAACTCGCTACGTTTGACTGCCGTTAAACGCCTTTCGTATTTAAATTGGCCAATTACATGTAAATATCTTATGAGTCTCGTTAAGATCACCATGAAAAGAACTAGTCCCGACCTTTTTTTACTGACCCAGTCAGCCAAAGGTGTGTGTGGGTGTGGATGAGTTTGTTTCTGCTTTCATTTGGGGACCCTGAACAATAGAGGACAATGAGGTCCCCGATTGACAGAGGGTCCCCGATTGACAACTGTGTACATAACATATGCGTGGTCTTCTAAAAAAAGTTAACGTATAAATAAAAGAGGAACAATAGGGGTCCCCAGTTGCAGGCAAATACACACGTGTGTGTGTGTAACAACAGAGACCGCTGGCAGGCGTGTGATCACTGTGATGAACATAGGTCACTTATATTGTAGGCTAGACTTAATTCATTCGACTTGGGTCAAGTTCCACAAATGCAATGTTGCGAGTTCATAACCAAATGGTAACTTCAACCATGGAGATTTTATTACACAATGCTTAACAATATGTGGTTGGACGTCTATGCATATGACTTCACTGTGTACTGAAACAACAGCCGCCTTCTTGCTACCGTACTCTAAAGATATTGTGGCGAAAACTGTCCCCAGTCCAAAGAGGTAGCAATGTCATCTAACTCCAAACCGTCTCATCAGCGCATGTAGTCTGCATTTCGTCAGACGTCAAGGAACCCGTTTGTATTTAAATCACGTTTTTTAATATCACCCCACGTCGCCAGGAAATTATCTACTCCTCCTCTAAAGCCGCCTAGCCTGAGATAATGCATTCTGAGTGCATGCACTGTGCACACAATACATTTTTTGACACAAATACACTTCTATTCCTGAGATAACTGCACGAAGGGAAGGTCGTGGTAAAACAGTCAAGAAGGCGAAGTTTAAAAAGGCCAAGAGTCATTGACAATGTGAAAGCGGCTTCGCTACATACGTCCTTTCCGGTAATTCTAGACATATGAAAGATATGATGAGAAAAACAATCAAGAAGAAGAAGTAGTTTGAGCTTGTGAGCCTCTGGTGTTTGTTTGTTTGTTGGGTTGTTGGGGTTTGTTTGTTTCTTTCTTTGTTTGTTTGTTTGTTTGTTTAACATTTGTAAAATCGTGGGTCGTACCTATTTGTTTACTTGCTTATTGTCAGATGGTCCTTTGTCTGTTGTAATTCGACTTGTCTTACATGTTTGTCCATTCCATTGATGTGCTGTTTTGCTGTGCACAACATCCAAATAATGCCTTCTGCAGCATGTTATTTTATTTTTAAGTTGACAGTCCATCCACCTTTGCTCGTTTTGATCACAACGTTCAGTTCAACCGTTTTGCATGTTTTTGATTTGTTTGTTGTACTAAAAACAAACATTTAGGCTTTCAGTTATATTTACAAGAATACAGATTGGTTACATATGATATGTAAATAGCATCCAGTTGTATTACGTTTTGTATTGTGGCAGGATTGCCTTTTAAACTTCAAGAAACAGTTTTGCGAAACAAACAATAAATGGCTGCCATGATTACTACTCCGAAAATCGATCTGAGATGTTCTAGGTCGTAATGGTAAATCAATTCTGTCGTTCGTTCACGCACGACTAAGTATGATGACCGTGACTAGCTCAAATTTCATTATTATTCCATTGATTCTCCGATGATCAAATTATCAAACCTTTGCCTGTCAGCTTGGCAACCGAATACTGCAACCGTTTACCTCACAGGCAGAGAATAGGAGACAGCGCAAGAGCAAAAAAAGTCCGTAAGTCAGCAAGAGCATGCATATGCAAAGACATTTATTTCCCTTTTGTGGAAATCTTCGCCCCTTTAGTGGAGATATTTATGTTAATCTCAAATAATAAAAAAAAACTATGAAGAAACCGAGGTGCTTAAACCAGTGAATGACAGCAAAGAAAAAATTGGCGAAGATGACCTGCCCAATGTAATCAAGATAAAATATGTACCATGGTGCACATTAAAGGTGTCAGATTTCTCACGGCTTCGGGTCCGTTTCAAAAGCAAATGGGGTGGCCATGGGCAACATTACAACTTGAAAATTGAGTTGGTGAATATTGCCTTCTATTATGTTTATACAATAACCTGTGAATCAACAACGATGAATCAAGCTTCAGTGCTTTCATGATTAACTGTGAAGTTTGATTTTATTAAATTCATTCTTTATTTCACAAAATTAAGAATGTACACAGAACCCAGGGCACAGTTTTGAAACAGAAACGCATGCAGGGTGTAGAAGAAAATGAAACAACACTAATTAACCATTTTTAAAAATACAAAATATATATGTAAGTAAAATTACTTTAGATTAAGAAAAAGACCTTTACCCTAAGCAATAAAAAGTAGATTGTAGTAAAAAGGTTATGTTCTGGTGTAACGTTTTCTTACTCGGCTTGCTAGCCAGAGACTGTGAAAACGGCTGACAGTTTCCAGTAAAATTAGCATACAGTACAGTACTGTTGTCATTGCACTGCAAGTCACTCAGGTGCTGATTCATGGCTTTACTTCGCTGACAGTGTTTGCTGATGACAAACATTTTAAAGGAAGCGTTGGCGCTTCATCCTGTTTCTGAACCATTCAGTGTGGAAGACAGCCAAAGGATAGCAAGCTCAAAAATACGAACTAATATTTACACAGAGGGAATCAAGGTGTCGTGCAGTCTGTAGACAGAAGTTTAAGGTAGGTGTTGCTGTTCATTGAAGGTCTTTATCTGTCCATTAGGCAGCTAATGCCAATCTTGTTCCAGCAGTTTAGAGGCATAATTAACCATTTAGAATCTGTTAATAATGAAAGATGTTCCGCTCACTCATTCACACTCGAGTTGAACTTTGCAGTTATGACACATTTTAGACGATGTAGCTTTACGTATGTCCACAAGTTCGTACAGTGTTTGTTTACCCGTGACAGCTATAGGAAAGAACCCATACCCCAGTGCAGTTTCTATACACAATAATACTGAAGATCGCAATTAAAAACTGCTTGTCTTTTCATCTCAAACTGTGCGAAAAGTTTTTTTTCTTACTTGTCAGATGACTTTTTCGCGGCTTCAGGTATTATTAAGGTATGATATTGTTGGAAACAAGTCATGCACGTATTTCCAGCCAAGTATCAGTTTGATTTGTGGCTTTCCTAATAATGTCATTTTTAAATAACCAAACCAACATTGTTGGCGTGCTCTTATCCCTTGAGCATTTGAGTCTTGTTTGGGAGAGGATAAGCTAACAGAAGATAACGTCAAACACACACGCGTTTGCCAAGCGCTTCATCCTCGGCAGGCGCGTGTCTGTTTTCCTTAATGATATCACAAAGTGTCGATATGACACAGAGAGACAGCGCAGGAAGCTTTGCCGCTAGGTTTGTTGCTTGTGATATTGGATGGCTTTGAACAATACTTCTCGCCATGCTTGTTCTAACAGGGAAGTAGTTTGTGCGTCTTCCCCTCAAACCAGCTGGAATTTGTATAACCCCTCTCGACGATAAGAGGTCAGTTGCAGGAGTATCGAATATACCCCAAAGTGATTTTTCTCTTCGACGTCGATTGCATGTCCTGTTTTGTTGGATCCGATCCCCCAAAACCCGTTCTGTGATGTTTGGCGTAGCGTGGACAACCTCCTTAAAGACTCCGATGTTGCACAAAACTGTCCTTTCGGACCAGTATTCAGACAGTAAGAGGTGTCCACAAATAGGGGGAAAAGTCCATTTTCTTTTTTCACTATTGGTTGTTGCCATAAGCAGCCAATTTGTCCAGTCATATTAGAAACGCTCCTTTGGGTTACGCGTTGTTTCTGGAAAGACTTCTTGTGTTTTAACTGCAGGGTTTTTCATCTCAGTCGATACGCAAGAAAGGCAAATATGATTGATATATCTTTTTTCGTCAACGTAAAGGCCGGTTCGTACTTAGTGCGAAAGCAAAAACAAAAGCCTATGATTTTCGGATGCCATATCAAAAATTACAAGTTCAAATGCGAATTCGCGACAGTTGAACTCTTCAACTCGAGTGAATTTTGTTGCAAACGTTTCGCACTCGCATGGAGTATGAACCGGCATTGAGTATAAACGTGTTACTGCATGTGCAAAGGCCCTATGCCCGAATCAACATCTCAGTAATGCATGGAATGTGCGCAACATATTTCAAAACGATCGTGATGATGAGTTTAAAGTTTGAAATACCATGTTCCAGGGCTCAATTAACTTTCCTTTGCATATGTTCAACCTACTCCACGCATTCAACTTTTTGGGAAACAATTTCTTCCGGGGGAGGGGATAAGTTGGGACGACCACGGCTCAAGATGTTATAGAAAAAACATCTGGTGATACTCCGCCTTGATTAGTGTCTAACTATGACTTAACTCATTAAGGTCTAAGCTATAGGCCTACGCTGCGCTACTGCTGCGCCGAACTTGATTAAAATGACGTTGGCATTAGCACGGCAATAGCGGGGCAGTTTAGCTCAACGCCAAATTTAATAGAACAACGTCGTGCCACATCCATTCAGAACACCGACAGTGCAGCGCAAATTTAATTTGCCAAGCCGAATTGGCGCTAAAAACCGTCCTAATGCCCTGCCGAAATTAAAATCAAACAAATCCAGCACAGCAGTTAGACGGCGTATAGCCTAGGCCTAAGTGCCCCCTTGTGTAAATGAGAGGCCCCGAGTACTTATCCCGCAAAAATGTACCCCAGTAACGTTTTTGCATTCTTCCAGTGAAGGGTAAATGACTGCGTCCAAAAACGTAGCCATGAGGCGCTGTATCAAGTATTTTTGCATTCCTTGCTCAAGCACCACCTCAAAGACGAAGAGAGCCGTCAATTCCTGGGACATCACTTCATCAATAGGCATCCGGTGCAAGTGAGAAGATTTCTATGCGTTCAAAAGTGCAATTCGTATTCATGCATCGTTACAATCTGCATAAATAATCTGGCAACCAGAATTAGAAGCAATTCATAAACACCTGGGAGAATTTCACAATTCCCGTTTGTAGACAACGCGTCACGTGAGTACATATTTGTATTTTATAATGCCCGCTGCGATTTTGTAATGCCTGCTTCGTGAAAAGGGGGCCTGCGGAGCCTGGATAATAGAATGTTCACTTTGGCCTAATTTTAAATGCTTCAAGTTTCTGAAGTAAGCATAAATATCCAAAAATACAGTGTCTCCCGACAGTGGGTGGGTTTAAAATTGAGGAAGATTTGAAGCAAATCTTTACCATTTATTTAAGACCAATTATGAACTGACTTATGTTTAAAACTGTTCCATGTGGGTTAATAAATTTATTCGTCGTGACGAGAAAGGTTGAAAGTTGCAATGAATATCCTTTGCTTTAATGGCATGACATTAGAGTCATGTCGCTATCTGGCTATTATATAACGAGTTCTCAATCAAACATCACTGTCGTCTGTACTGAAAAAATGCGCCTTACAAGCAAACAAGAATATATCAAAGACATATTTGCAATTATCGACTCAATGCCAGCTACCTGTCGGCATTCTAACGAGCGCTCGCGCGTGAACAGTCAAAACGTACAGCGATCACACTGGCACCACAAACTCACTTGTTTTACATACGAAGTGTGGACACTCATTTGTTCTGCTGTTCTTAAGGTAAATGCTCCTTTTTCTCCCGCAAGGATGACTTCTTCGAGCTGCATTTTTGATGATGATTTCCTGGACTGTTCCTCTTCATTTTGCCACATATAACCTTGAACCCAAAATGCCACTGAAATTGTTTTTCGGAGACTGGAATACATTGTGTGGACATGTGCGAGTCCACACAACGCCATCATACCCCCTACATTATTTGGATTTCTTTTATTTCAGAGGTCCACACTATGTATGCCACGCCTGCACGCATGCCTCTACACGCGCCGCGCAGCCGCTCTTTGCAGGCTGTACTTTCAACAGAAGACTTATCATGAGAACACGGAAAATGAACATCAAATGTGCCATTTTGCTTTTTGATGAATTGACCCTATTGATAGCAAATTATGAAGCAAAATTGCTAAATGAAATTGTTTTTATTTTTGTGAGTTTTAACGATATCTTTTACTTTTTTCTCGACAAAAGGTATTTATGTATGAGAATAAAAGTGTGGTGGATTATGTATAACCTTGTGATTTATAACGCTGAGGGGCCTGGTTGCTGATAATGGCTCCCGCTGCATACACATTCCACCACACTTTTATTCCATTATTAACCGACTTAGTGTACCAGCTGTGACCATGGAGCTACATGTACATAATAAAGCTGGGTGGTTGTTAGAATAGCCGAAGTGCACCTGCAAGTCATGTTGAAGAATGCGCACGGAACCCTATAGCTTTCCTTGGTTGCACCGAAAATAATATTGATAAAACTATGGCCAGCCCTGAGTCCAAACCGAACGAACAATTAACAGAATGTTAAAAGTTTCAGATTAGTACTTAAACTGAGGGTAATACATTCCTCGGTTCATCTTGAGCAGAAGCACCGCCTCATCATTTGAAAATTTGGTGGGGAGTGTTCATTTGTTGGTAGCGAGCCTAACACGTACATTTCATAGCTGTTCGTGAACCAGCGAAGAGTGGATTTATCGGAACCACAACTATTAAATAAAAAGTGCAAGGTTTTTTTGCCTCAAAGGTTCCGTAGTCCGCAAATTCAACAGCAACAGTTTAGCCCCTGCTGATGTCTTTACGTGGCGTTGGCAACTTCAGAAAATGACACGGAAATTCCAGCCACTTGCCCGTGATGCCTCATCGGTTTGGCTGATATAAACTGATTAGTACATAAATATGGAGCAGTACTGAGTGGGCAATTCCATACAGTTATTCCATCGGATCCAACTTGTTTCTGTCTGGTCACAGTAGTGTCATTATATGCTCATACTCAAATATACGGGTGCAAACCATGTATTCTCATTTCGCAAGAATGTTAACTTGTTAAAGTGTAGCTGCAATGAATATTTATTTTACACAATTTTTCTGCATCTTTGTACTCTTCTTCGTTGCATGAAATCTCTTTTACACTCCCATTTGGTTAAATGCAGTGAAAAGTGCATGTTTTAAAACAAGTTAAATTATCCATGCAACTGAGGGCGCTGTTGCTGTGAAATCATCTAGGGGGACATAGTTCAATGCATAGGTGTTTCTGTTCAAAATGTGAACCCAGAATATACCTACTGAAAACATTTCTAAAAGAGAGGGATTGACATTTTCAGGAAAATCTACAGAAGTGCAGGACTTTTTTGTGTACAAACCAATGCAACATTGAGGCTTCTTCCTGAGATGACATCACAGTTTTGCTCATGAATATGGAAATCTCATTAGCATAAAAACCAAAAGGGTGTTAAAATACCCTTTGGAATAATGAAACAAAAGTTGAAATAAGATTAACTGAGACAAAAAGGTGCATTTTGGAGGTTTGTGATCACAAATTTGATAGCAGCTACCCTTTAAAGCCTTCAGTTCCACCGTGACAACGATAACAATTTCATTGCTGTATTAAGGGAAGCTGAAGTATTATAAGTAATATCGACAGAATTATTACAAAATGATATGGTGATTTTACGACATGGACGATCATCTCCGTTCCAAACCAGCATATTAAAAATGTGTATTTTATATTGCAAATATCAATCATTTATATTCAAGTAGAATTATTGTTTACTTCAATCCCACCGCGCTTCATTCGTGCCGTAACGTAGGCATTTTTGGTATCTGAAAATATTAATCACACGTTAATTTAAAACTGTCCCAAACGTTTGATTACGGAGGTCTTGATCAAATACTCTGATAAAAATTACAGTCATTACCAGATATTTCCGCAGAATGGACCGGATGAAAGTGCCAACATTTAGAAAACGATAAAGTCAGATGATAGCGTTTAAAAGCACAAGACCTTTGCACAAGTATCGAGGCATAACAGAACTGTACTGATGACGTACCACTGTGTTTACCGCAGTGCATGTTGGGACTGAGAATGGGGTTCGTCGTATGTCTCGAGTAGGAGAAGTAGCACGCGTAAAAGTTACTTTTGCTTACAAGAAAGTGAAAGGGGGCAATTTCCATGTGTCGAGACTTTATATTTCCTTGGACGATTCAAAACGATGGTTACGCAAAACAGCGGGCTTTTTAAACAGTCATACTCGTAGACACGTTTATGATAGCAGTGTGTACGTCGATGACCCAATTCTATTCCGCCAATGCACTGCGACAAAGACTGACATACCACCAGCAGAGCTGTTCAGAGGGAGAGTTGCGACATCAGTGTCTCATTTGTTGGAACCAAAATGGTGGATTATGCGTCAGTGCACAATGGCAGTTAGGGCACATTAGCTGCATGCTTTTTAATGAACAACTGTTTCGGTTCCAAAGTGTAAAGTATACACAGCTCTGGTCATCAGTATAGGGCCGTTAGGCCTATGGTTCACTGCGTCGACACTAACATTAAGACGCCTAGTGTTAACAAATTCATGCAACGTCACTTCACTCGGCACGTTTGTCATATTTTTCTTAAACAGAACATAAGTACTTTGTCTCTATAAGGGTGACTAAATCTTGTAAATGTCTGATCTGACAGCTGTGCATCTTCGCTAATGTCCGTGAGCGATTACTGAATGTGATATCCCGGGAAGTGGTACGTTCCGTCATGTTGTACATTTACACATTAGGCAGAAACATGTTTGGTACGCAAAACTTAATGTTTATGGCTTTCCAAAATACAATGACGCCGCTCAGGAAGAAACACAGCCAAGATAAAAGGAAGTACTCCCACAAGCCAGTCAGTCCATCAGGTCATGCCTTTCGAAACGACTGAAAATCGCTCAGGTTTCTTAACGCAGCAGTTTGTCACTCTAACACGCGTCTCGGGGTGCACTGTTCCATATTTAAGGAACCATTGTGTACTATAGTTTTACCACCATGGAAATCCGTTACCGCTCGTCTGTGTTAATGAACGCCTGGCGTAAAATAGCATTAAACAATATTTTGGCAAACATTTTGCACACTGTACATTAACGTCAGTTTCGGTGTTTGCTTTGATATGCAGTTTGCTATCCAAAAATTACTGTGGCCTTACTTTAAAATGTGTCAGGAATGTTCTATTTGCCGGCGACGCGGTGATCCAGACGGATGATGAACCTGGCATCACAGATCAGATTGTTTATGTGTCATGTAAAATAGCACAGCTGAAGAGACTGATTTGGGTGCAAAAGGTTCTGTGGCTTGTTTGGGAGATATATTCAGCACAAGGTGATGATGCATTGGCAGCCCCGTGGTATTCTGCAGTATAGAATTCGGTCTTTAAGCTGTCGTTCGAGTTACCTGTTCACAAAGAGTCTATTGTCAGTAGATCTGAAAGTCAAACCATAGAAGTGACGTGGTCCAAGTGTTCAGCCGACACAAGTGCATCGTGGGGAAAGTGCTTGGGGGGGCGCTCATGAACCATTCTGACAACATGGCCAGAGCATCTCCGCATCCGCTCTAGTGCGTGGACATCCAGTAAATCTGCACATGTTTTACTGCTAAATTATATACGGGTGAAACCAGGTTCAGCTTTTTAGCATGTCCATTGTCATACGGGGCTATTACGTCAAGGCAAATAGCAGCATAACAGATCAGCCGTGCAAAGATTGACACTTGTGTGACCTGAAAACACTCTTAACTAACCATATCGTGAGCTTTGAAGCTTTTCATGGTGAAGTGGCAATTTAAGTAAAAGGTTTGCAGTAGGACCATGCAAAGGTATCTCTTTTGTGAGTATGTCTCGTGTGGTGTGGCGCCCCACCCTGACATCAAACCAAATGAGTCTCCTATACCTCAGGACATGTTAAAAGCCGCTCACATACCCTCGGCAACCTCCCCCCGCATTCCCCTCCATCAGATTGACACACCTCACTGATCACCTGGCATCCCGTGTTCTGCTTGAGTACCCTTGATGGGACCCTGAGTTAGCATCCTTTCCACACCCTACTGCCTGTAGACACCATAAGCTGCTTCATTTGACTACAGACAGAGCATATTGTCCGCTCTAAAGGTTGAGTACCCTCCAGTTCTTTGCAGAACCACACATACTTACAAAGGAGATATTGTTACATGGTGCTACCGCAAGCCTTTTACTCAACTAACCCTTCTGGTCGCATTACGTCATGGAATGATCGAGCAGTGGGTAAAAATCAAATAATCTTCATTGTCTTCTCCTGAGGGCCCTTGGAGAAAATAAATTATTACAATCTTCCAGACCGTCCTCGGCGCATTGTGTCAAATGTCTTGATAAGGCCAGCAAAGGTTCTGAAGAGTTCACAATGACGCTCTTAACACTTCTCCTGGAAATGTCCTGCTGCAATAATCATTTCGACAGTGCTGTGGCCCTCTTTGAAGCAGCACTAGCTCTCTGAGAGCAGTGCTTGTCCAAGATATACAAGCAAACGGCTCAGCAGAACTCCAGTGAGGATCTTCCGGCGACTGAGAGGAGCAGTATGTCGGAATGATCACAGAACTTACGGTCGCCCTTCTTTTAGTATCAGGGCATTCTTAAACTTCTGAGTCTTGTAACTCCTTCAGCTTAGTCTAGAATTCACGATGGGCAAAGATAGGCAACGTTTTTTTGTGACGAGCTTTCATTTTTGCAGGCTTTATGAAGACCTTTTTCTCGTTCAAAAGAGTGAGCGTAGTTCTTGTTGAATCACTACTGGTTTTGCGTACCCTGGAGCTATTCGGTTGACTAGATGTCCGTCTAGTCATCTTCACATTGGTAGCCGCTAGGTGGTGGTTATCGGGGTTTTTTTTCTCAAGATCTATACGGAGGTTCTACTCAACAGATACGAGTCGAAGTCTGGTAACGATGAGCCCCTTGCCTACCCGGGGAAAACGTAGTGTCACGAGTCGGTCAGTTAGTCCCTCAGGGAGGAGAGCGAGCTCTCCAACCCGAGATTCGCGTCGCTCCACTGCTCTGCTATGTGTATAGCTCCTATCTCTGTGACCTAGACCATCCTTGACGAGGCTCGTAAATTTTATTTTGACCCATTTTAATCGAGTGGCAGAAGTCAAGGCGGCTGAAGAGAGGGGCCTGCGAAAAAATTTGAGGATTTAAGAAGATTGGAAAAGCTTCATACCCATACATATCTCTTATGTAAAGGTCAGCATTCAGATGAAAAACTGAAAAAATCGTACTGGTGCATGACTGAGTAGGGCCTGAGGAACAATTGGTTATTATTATCTTACTGTCTGGTTTATCAGTACAATGTCTCGCAGCCTAATGGTTAATTGCACAATTTTACATTGAACACATAACTAAGTCAAAATTATTTACAGCATACATAAGTATATAATTATACACCGAATAAATCCTCTGTTGCAGGCATTTGTTGAATAATCTGGTAAGCCTAGTTTAGATTTAAAAAGGTCAATAAAATGAGTTACACTGAATCTTTTTCACAAAGTTGCGACAGTGGTTTCCCTCCTATTCACAAATGTTTCGAAATCAAGAGTTATGAGAATATCATTGTGTTCATAATTCCATCTTAGTTTACTCATAAATGTTCAGGACCAATATGGAGCGCGTCATTTGTAGGGGCGTAACCATGGGGGGCCTGGGGGCACGTCCCCCCCCCAAAAAAAACCAAATCCCGGTGCCCCCAGGTTTCGCCCACTAAATAAACGGATGAATGGATACTGAACAAGGCTAAAAGCTTGCCCCCCAAAAACACACAAGTGAAACAAATACAGCATGGTCTATTTCTGGAGAGAGGTCGGCAAGCTGACCTACACCTCGAGACCAGTAATGAGTGGCGTTTCCGGGGGCAGGGGAAAACTTGCATTAAGTCCAATATGTTAATGTGAACAGTCTGTTGTTGAGTTCGCTTCAAATGTCAAATCATCTACCGGTACGTACTTCCAATGTAATTTGCATGAGAATCATGCACAGCGTCATTCATCATAATGAGAAACCAAATCGAGGCTATTTTTTTCTTTTTGGAATCCCTTTTTAAGATAAACAAAGTCAGAGAGATATTATGATAGTAACCATAATTTCATCCGCACATTCCGCCGGAGCCGGGGACAGATAGACAAATCCCAGACTCATCAATGGTTCGGGGACTTACTGGCTACCCTCGCCCGGTTTGGCTCGCCTGCCAAAGCAACTGCTTTGGTTGCGTCTATTTCCACCTATATGTTTTTATAAAACCAGCAGGTGAGGACTATGGTCTAGGTGTGCACTACACTCCTAGAGTCTAGGCAGATGATGAAGTGCATTTCGAAGGGGCAGGGCAGGCTCCCCACTCCCACCAGAAGTCCAGTGATGCCCTTATTTTATTTCATTTATTATCATTTATTCCCATTAATAGATGTCTTTTAGTAGAATTCAGCAAAAAAAATCCCAAAAATGTACGCAACGTTTGTGCAAGGAGTAGCTACACTACGAAATAGATAATTCTCAAAGGACGCCATCTTCGTATGAAAAATGAGTGCGTACTCAGTCCCACCAGGGCGTGTGCGTAGTGTGCAAAATATATGAACACGCGTTGATCCAAATATCTTCGAAATACAATGCATCAGGGAAATTTGAGTAAACTCAGATGATTTGAAGTCACTGCAGATGCACTTGGCAAACTGTAGAAAAGTGGCATCATTTGAAGGTGCTTTCGAGCCTGCCACTCGTGTTAACTCAAGAATACTCCTGAGAGCACAAGGGGCAGGAATACGACCTGCTGGTCAGCCAGGGTATTGTACTCTCAGTCATTGCATGAGTATACTCTTAGTCTGAGAGTAATGCGCACGCATCATTTTCCTGTACTCAGGAGTCAACAAGGTTAAGCGGGTATACAGTTAAGAACAAAATTATTCATACCTCTTATAAATTTTAGGTTTTTTGTGTTTTTCTAAAGAATGAAAGGTGGGCGCATAATATTGAGAAATAGTTTAATACTTTTAGCTGTCAGCTATAAATGACGTATGCCTTGGTTTTACCTCATTTGCATCACAAAGAGAATGCTACATTGTTTAAATTCTGACACGTTCAGAATTATTCATACCTTCTGCATGTCATGGTATTTGGCCACATTTCTCCGAAATGCACATGCTCCAGACGTTCCTAGATTCTGCATGTTGTTTTTGAATATATGCAACAATGGACACATCCTCTAAGAATCTGCTCAGAATGTCATCTTTTGCAATTAATTTGTGGAATGTCATTGTCAGCACTCTGCTTCTAGGGTATAAATTAAAGTGCAATCGTGGAGTCTGCCTCAGTTGCTGTGAACATGGCGAAAACTATGGGGCTCAGCAAGGATCTCTGCACAAGCATTGTGAATGCCCACAAAGATGAGAAAGGCTAAGCTCTTCAGAGTACCAATTTTCCACTGTACAGTGCATCGTCAAGAAGTACAAGAAGATCAGTGCTGTGAAAAACATCGACAAGCATGGACAGAAGCCGAAGGTGTCTCCTCGTCTGGCGAGGCCCTTTACAACTCCAGAACAACAGTCAAGGCACTTAAGCACAACTTGGGTGAGATGGGAACCGAGGTTTTAACGCAGACAATCTGCCGTTCACTGCACAAGGAAGGGCAACATGGGCGTCGTCCAAGAAAGACCCCTCTCCTCAAGACCCCTCTCCTTACTCACAGGCATCGAAAAGCTCCGCTCGCATTTGTCAGAGGGCACCGAGACAAGGATAGTTTCTAGTCACCCGTTCTATGGTCAGACGAGACGAAAATGGAGCTGTTTGGCCACAGGGATGTCTCCTTCGTTTGGCGCAAGAAAAGTGAAACAATCAATAATAATTTTGTTGTTTACAGTAGATCTATCTCACTGGACGCCATCTTTGTAGTAAATTTACAGCTGCGAATACAACGCCAACAGGTGCTTGTGCGTGCGGTGTGCAAATGTTCTATCCTTGAGCGATGTATTGATCCAGTGATCTTTGAAATACAGCGCAGCCGATGCGTGTCACGAAAAGTACGGCAAAAATGCGTGTGCACGCGGAAATCTCTAGAAAGTTTCATATGAAAGAGACCTATATTAAGGCCCACTCTGTTGGGTATTCATTTTACACTGCTGTCACTATAGTCCAATCTAGACATAACCGGAATGTCAAACAGGCTTCAGACGTCCTTGAATATATAAATGCCGTCTGAATGTCTGAGCAGCCCAACTGAGGTTTGTGAATCAAATGTGTTTAGGGATGATGGAGCCTGACATACAGTGAGAATTTCTGATGACCAGCAACCGTTGGCTCCAAATGAGATTGTGCGCTTGCCGGTCGGCCACACTATACTAGTGTCCAAAACAGAAGGATTTGCCACAAGTGTAGTTGCCAGCCCCTGCTGCCGAGCTGACAGAAGTAGACTAGCTTTTTCTGATCTCTACCCTTGACCCCTTTTGCTTGGTTGGCCTTACTTGGAGAATGATAACTCCCGCCAGCATAGCTCTCAGGGTCATTGAAGTACGTAAACTTTCCCACCACGATACGGCAAGTAGTCTAGAATTCATCAATTTTTCGAGGTAGCCACTCCTAATGAACGTCTGACATGATATGTGAGCTCTCGCTATGAAATCGCTGAGTCAGCGTATTCAAAAAACATCATGATGTAGAGTGTGCATTAGAAACGATACTGGGCCGTCGATTTGTTGTTAGCTGTCAGTTAACCCATTATTATGATTGCGTCTAGTTGAGAAATGACATTGTTAGAAGACTTTCATAATGTATTGTGATCTCCAAAAGGCTATACTTTTGGAACACATGAACTTGAGTATCGGAGACCACAGTAAGTTCCGTTCTGTTGCAAATTGCCTAGCCTACCATTCTCTCAGCTTGCCGTTTCCGCGTTTGATCTAATTGCATAACGTTGATGCCGCATGAATTTTTAGAATAATTAGTCGGTTTGTAAGGTGTAAAGATGGTAATAACCCACTGATTGGTCTCAAAAGAAAGGTCAAAAAAGTCTGAGGTCTTGCAAAATTAATTTTCGAATCTGCACTCTCATGTTACGGCCGTTCAACTCACAAATGTGTATTCCACAGACTCTACGTGATATGAGGCACTGCAAATAGTTTGCAATCTAATTTTGCGCCTTTACGGGTAAAGACAACTGTCCACTGTGAGAAGGTTCAAGTCACCGCTTCTGTTGCCGCGTTTTTTTGGCGGCAATTCATCCTGAAACTGATTTCTAGCGTTTACCGCAAACTCTTCATATGGCAGCAGCTGCCGTCTCGAGTGACGCGTGGTTGCAATTGTCGCCCTGCCCCACAACAGTGTTATTGCTCCAAATCCCAAGGCCCCAAACATTGTAGTTTTAAAACGTGTTGGAGCTTTCCGCCATTCTTCATGCATTGAATTACTCTGATGACAGACTCAAGAATGTAAAGTTATCATGACAATATTGATCTGGGTGTGGAGAAGGGAAAATAAATCTGAGCTTCGCTGGGGATTCTCGGCAGGCTCCAACCTCAGAATTTTAATGTAAGTCCATCACCAGAAACCTGATCATGAACTTTTTTTATGAGGTCAGCGCCTGCGGAAAACAAAACATTCACGACGTCTGAATGCAAAAATGATCATGGAAATGAAGAAGGAGCCCAAGCTCATTTAATGACAGCGGTGGCCTGTAATACGAAACTCCAAAATGTACATAGGACACGCGAGAGAGCCCCTGTTTCAAGGCATTAGAATCAAAAACACGAACTGAACACATCAAAGCCTCGTCGTTTTAAATTATGCAGATAAATCCTATTATCGTTTCCTGTCAAACATTTGTCCCTTTCATTGGAACTTTTATAAAACCTTCCTTTACCAAATTAACGCGTGAATTAATTGAGAAGCACGGACTATTTGTGCAATATTGTGTTTAGATATATTTATGTTATAATGTTTATAAATTATTTGGATGGTTCGACCATTTTTACCGTATAAACAATATATTTATATAAGCATTTTACTTCAATAAATACACCTATAAAGTGTGCATCCCACCAATGCACAATGCTCGTTTCTATATCTCGTCTGGCAAGTCTGTTATGTACGTGAATATGAAAATGACCTCCATTTCATGAAAAAGCCCCTGAAGTGAAATACAACCTTGCATTTTTTTCAAAGGGAAAGAATCGGGCAACGTTTTACGCTATAAACAAATAGCCAAAATGTACCGTTTATTTTAGCAACTCTGAATGTTCACCTTTATTTTCTTAAAGTGTTTGAAAGCCTTAAGGACACATGACAAGTCCCAACCACAAAATACATCTTTGGATGTTTAGCAATTCAGACTAAGGTAAAGGAAAGCCATCGACCATGATTTTGAACAGTCGTTTACAACTACAATGAAGTACAAGGTCTCAGCATAACGTAGATACACAATGCGTGTGTTTATGCGTACACCAGCTGGTTTCATGTTGATTACCACCAACGTGACAGAGAAGTGTCGTACCTTTCGAGTAGCACAAAAAACTTTGCGGTGTACATTGGCTTCTACGCTCTTTTCTGCAGTATTACTTAAAAAAAAGAGGGATTTATACATTCAAATGAAAGCATGCCGCAACTTAATTAAAGGTCTGGCATGAGGTTTATTTACAATTTCAAAGAACCAATGTATTGTATCACTACCGCTTTTCATCAGAGCGCTGACTATGTGCGTCGCCCATATAGAGCAAATGATACCAAACAAATACGAAAGTTAGAAGCCTGCACGACCATCAAAGTCACCGCGTTTGTGGGGATGATTTTTAGCTTGAAGAAAAAATGTACCTGATTACTGGGATTCCAACAATGTTTTCCTTGAACAGAAAAATCAAGACAGGTTGTAATTGAAATTTTCACTATCGATAATATTGTCATTTTTTATTTTTTCTCTAAAAATATCATAATCCATCGCACATTACGATATAATCTGTCATTTATCGCAGGGGGTTTGATGGTCATGCGCTTCTGCGTAGGTGTGGTACGTTTATGTTCATGTGCTGCATTATTCATTCACCTGCCAGGTAGTGGCACTTGTTCAACTGCTCCTACCTATGGACGTCGAACATGTTAACCATTAGATCACCAAAATGGGACGGTCGGTAAATCCTAAATATCATACTTGAGAGAAAATAATAGCCTCAGCCGAAACTGCTGTTGTCTTCAAAAGAAATAAAAAAAATTGTGCAACATCGTTGGAAAATTTGTTTCGATTGACACGTCATATCTGTTAACAGGCGTATGTTTCTTTCTAGTGTGGTGCGTGTAGCTGAGTGTAGGAATCAACTAAAATGCTACCTATGTACTTTAAGCTATCAAAAACACGCCCTCACCATTCTCCAAACGCACAATGAACTGAAAGATAACGATTAAAAGTAAATTAAAATAAAGTTAAATTTTATTCATGCAAAAAGGAATTTTCTTCGTAGGAACAATGTTGACATCTCACTATCACCTCTGGGGAAGGTATAGTACAAAGTGCTGGACGTGTATGCCTGGCAAACATGGCTGCCCTTTCTGAGCTGCAAGGCGGAAGGCCTATTTTCACCAACAAAACTGCAATTTCCCGATGTTATAAAACCCATTTATACAACCATAACCTCCTCTTTGCCCATGATTATTGGTATAAAGGTCCTACATTTGTTAACTGAGAATTTTTATGTCCGGGAACCACACTCTCATGGTGGTCGCGTGCACGAGTCGACTTGCAGCGACCATGGAGCTACACTTATAAACTGCTCAGTTAGATGAATCACGGACCTTGGGTAAATGGTCCGTGGATGAATCCACAGCGTTTTATGTTTGGAAGAGGCACATCACTGCACTCGTACTCAGAGGTAAGTTTACGGACTACTCTTGGTCGTGGAAAACTCCACTTTTGGTGAGGGGAGAGCAATTGCTCATTTTTTTTTCGACAGACGAACCTGGCGTGTGCTGTTCGCTCACTCGGGAACGCCCTCTAGCCCATAGTTTTTACAAGTCTAAAGCATACGGTCTCCACTTCTTAAGTGCCTTTTTCTTCTTCGGTTTCTTGCGTAATTATGTTAAAATTTTGTCTATTCGTATTTCATCATTCACGAGAACACAGTACAGTTTCTATAGTATTCTTGCAGTTGAATTGCTCATATTATGCTTTCTTTTTCAAGACCGAAACCGTGCGTGGACTGTTTAATGTAGACCTGTTTTTACATCGGTTCCTCAAATAAGTTTCACCGTCATTGCACTGCATGGCTATTCTGTCTTTGCCATTTTATATGGCTTTCATGATGTAAAGAGTCTATTTCTCCTTCCCTGTTTGCCTTAATATGGAACGTCTTGTCTTTGTGTGTTTCCTTCGATAGCCGCGAACATTTTGTGCCTTGCATGCAGGCACATGTTTGCCAGTCCTGTTTACCCCCCCCCGCGCCTGCCAAAGGTATGTCATTCTACATGACAACGTAATGTTCCTAAGGACGTCAATATTACACCAGTAGATTTCTAGGTGATGCTTCACCTTTCCAGAATATAACTTACTCTTGAAGTACAAATAAAGGGCTTGGGAGTAGAGGTCAAACAACTTAAACTAGAAATCTGAATCCCAAGAGGCCGTTTCACTTATCAACCAATGTCAGGGGCTTATTTGAAAAAACACGAAAATAACTACTATGGGTGCGAACGTACGGTAAATATGACACCACGAAGTGGGTTTTAGTGCTTCTAAGATTAACTGACCCACTGAAGAAAAGGTTAGGTTCGAAATGTGAGGTAAAATGCCAACACTATGTAGAATTTTGTTTCTGATTACATTAAGTTTTCAGCGACTGTTCCTGACTGCTGGGTTTCTGGTTTGTTAATTTCGCTTTTTCCCCCTTCTTTGTTTGGCTATTTTTATTTTTTTTTTTGATGACCCGTCTGCATGCAACGATATTGGATATCACTGTGAAGACTACTCCAGATGATTCAGGTCGTCAGGGGCACTCTCCCTCTCTGTCTCTCTCTAAAGTACATAAAAAGTATTCTTTCATCTTGACCTCTACCTCCAGTTTTATTTTAAAGTATCATACTTCAGAATATTCACGGCTGTGTTTTTGAAAATTTATTAAGAGCTGACAATCTCAAAAACACTCGAGAGGGGCTTTCGTTATAGATTGCACTCTGCTTTTAATTGGATTAATTTGTACCTTCGAGAAAGATCTAAACGTCGAGCCCTCCAGGATTTCGGATTTGCCATTAATTGCTACGATTCATACCGATCCAGCAAGTTTAGGCTTCTCTGTTGCCTGCATTATGTCGATGTATCGTTTAAAATGCTGTAATGGTATCTACGTATATTACATAAACTTGGTTTTGGTACAAAACTGGCATTGATTAATATTACCACTATTAATGAAAGATGAAAGAAAACCTATAACTAAAGAGATCTTCATGATTGGTTTATCGCGGAGTCGCTTCGCACATCGCTAGCTCTGCGAAGGAATTTTCGATGTGATTACACAGGTCTCGAAGCGCACGGCACCCCACCCCTTTCCTGGCCCGAAAGAAGTTGAGACTTTCTGATTACGAGAATACTTTGCCCCAAAGTTCAACCAGCCAAACTTTAAGGAACTCAAGTTCCCACTACTGCTGGCTTGTGCACTCATAATCTTGCTAAGCTCTCTAATAACTTCCGTGAACGAAAGAAGCAGACTTCCCGACGAGAATTCTGACGGCACAGATCTGGGACTCTCCTGAGCTATCCTCGCGATAATAGATTGTATGCAGTTACAATAGCCTCTGCTCGAGGGCAACGGCCAGAAGATCAATTGAATTTACCTTTGGGTCCGTACTTCTGCAGTAACCATTAACATGCACGATTTCCCGGTGAGAATCCAGTTGAAAACATCGTCTAGTACAACAGAACACATCCAGCTGCATTAGAATTTCAGATGGGCAAAACAGCCTGATCTCATAGCACCAGGGCTGGGATCTTATATATATATCTTATATCTACCAAATAATCCTGAAATATCTTACTTGAAAGAAAGGCCATGACAGTCTCAATCAGTCTGTAAAATATTTCTACCCAGAATGCTGTAGTTTTCGATAAAACAAAAATTTTGTTCTCTTTTTACGATGGTCAGCCGACCATCATAATAGAGTTAATTTCACTTCGCATATCACATCCTTTAACAGGCGCCAATTTTCTTATGTAGTGTTTGCAGATGTTGTGGGAATTTCCATTAATGAGTGGATAAACCTAAAAGTAGCTAAAAGTATACAGACATTATTTCACCAAAAGCACTGTGAACTGAAATTATTGAAACCCGAGTGTTAGGCGTAAAGTATAAAATAAACTGGGTTAGTGTGAAGTTGAATTTTATTTAAGGAAAGTTTTTTTACGGGAAAACCACCCCTCGATAATAATGGTATGATCAAATATGGCGGCTGTATCCGAGCATAATGATTTTCGTCTACAAAAGTACGATTTCCACACGTTAATCCTTAATCGTTAATTCTTTTTTACGTATAATTATTAATGACTCAACTATGAATGGAGTTTTAGACTTTCATCGACGCGTGTGAACTGACATGAAAGTGCACGCACGTGCATTATCATGATATGGGCCTACTCGTTTCGATGTCACGGACACGAGTCGACTGCTATGTTCCTGGGTGAAATTTGTCCACGAATCTGCAATGCTACATTGTCGAGGAGACACATTACTCTAAGGTAAATTCACTGATTACTCCTAGCCGTTGAAAACTGTTCCTTTCTTCAGGGAATGAGAACCTGTCATGCTTGTTTCCCACTTTGGCCACGTGGATGATGTTCGCTTGTACTACGAACGCCCTATAATCCATAGATTTTACGCAAGATAAACTACAAGACCTTCGATTTAAGCGTTGAAAAGACCGCGCTGTCTTTCCCGATTTTTCACAAAGCAGTTGACTCAAACATGAAACAAGTGAGTGGAATGTAAGTTGCAATGAATATTATACACCGTAATCAGCCAATATTGTGAAATCACGACAAAGAAAAACAATGGTATACACTACCTTTAACACCATCACCACTGGCGGCTTCAGTGGCATCATAAAAGAAACCATGTCAGGTGTAACTCGGACATCACGGCAGAAAACTGCATCAAGACTACTAGCATAATTAGCACCGACAGCCAGCAGCACAAACAGTGCTCTCACCAGAAAGAACATGACAAGTATAAATCAGACAGCTGTTTCTGCGCCCTCAACAGTACCAAGAATTCTAGTGGCACTAGCAATTGCTACAACACAACAGTACCATAAAGCATTAGCAACATCAGAAGCTACATCGGGACCCGACCAAATAGGTGCGTTGATAGCAAGATTCGGAAATCTTTATTACAAAATCATCTTCCAGCTGTTGGAACTCATCTTAGCACCTCACACTTTTGTTATTCTCCAAATTCGTTTCATTTGATTTTGTAGTCATTAACGTGTACGGGTCTGCCATATTACAAGCTCCGTCTTCGACCACAAGCTTTAGGCATATAAATATGTGAATAAAAAACCTAAAGACAACGCAATTTTTTGGAGGAACTCACTACAAACAAACAGACGAAAGAGTCGTTAATGGCATGTAAATGATAAATGGCCAAATGTACAAGCTTCAGTTCTTTATAGTTCATTCTCTAACATCAGTCAGCTCGCTTTGTCCTGAGATACCAGTTTATCGTTAATACCACTCTGTTTATGCGGATCGTCTTTTCTGTCATAGAGCCCCGCTCTTCGCGTGTTTATGGTTTGTCCAAGCTCATTTATCTTCCGCAATTTCTGGGCAGATATGTATCATAAAGTGGAGGCCCGAGTGATGGAGTGGTTTCAAGCCTGCACGAAGATCGTCTCCTGAGAGATGCTGTCGTCCTCTCAGAACTGAAGTCTAATTGACGAACGCGATATGTCCGGTATCAAACCGGATAAATCCCTGGGAATCTGCAGTTAAGTACAAAATGCTGCTACACCGCGACCAGAGCCTCGTCCAGACAATTAGATCCACTTTATCAAAAGGGGACGGCAACAAATTTTGCATCACAGTATTGTTGTCTCAGTATTAAAGGCTCGCACAACTCGATTTTAAGCTTAATATAAGCCTAGTCTGTGTCCGAATGACATTTACAGAAGAGAATTAATCTCTTATTTATTTAAACTCTCGGCATTATGTATATAAGGATATACAAAAAGGATACAGTATATAAGTATGGTGCCTCCGCGTTCTTCCGGTAAATCATACGGTACATCTTTGTCATCTTCGCATTTTCTCTTCATCTTATCCAGAATTAAATCGATTTGTGCGAGCCACCTAAAGCTAACAGATCTTCGAAAACCTTGTATAGATCTTGATATACTTTGTTCGGGCGAAACTTCCGACTTCTTTCTCCTTACAATGCTTAACTAGCTGGGGGGGGGCTCCTGAAAGAATCGAACCCCATCGGCCGAAAGATCCATATCGGGATCAGTTTAATCGTATGAAATTGCAAACCGTTCGCAGTTTTGCCATGAAACATCATCCGCCCCGTGTAGGAATCAAGGTCAATGTGAATTTAGATTTTATTTTTGTTGTGGTTTGTATGTTCTACATGCTTTTGTCACTCGTTTTATTTTTATCAAAACTAATTTGTGTGTATGCAAATTCTGATCGTGGTGCAATATAATGGAGGTCGTATGTGCCAGCGCGGCATACATAGAGCCCACACGCAGTCTTGCTTTTAGAGGACATTGCGTTTGCCTTTGCTTCCACAATACAACACTATCCTATGGACTAACTACTGGTATTTACCACCGAGGACAATAGATTTATCGTCGAGGACAGGGAAACACCCTTTGTGTTCTGTCCTCCACGGTAAAGCAAAGCCTGTCTACAAAAGAGGTGCACATAATGCAGGCACAGATGACGTTGTGTGGACTCGCACACGTCTACGCACACATGCAACCTCTTAAAAACAGTTTTAGGTGAATTTTTGGGTCAAGGTTTGTTGTGGCAAAATGAAGAAGAACGACTCAGGAAATCGTTATCAAAATCCAGTTTGAAAGAGCTATAACAGTAGGAGAAAAAGAAGCGTTTCCCGTTTTCTTTACAACAGGAAGATAAAGGAATGTGAAACAGATACGGTTGTGTCGTGTATGAGTGTTTTGGGGTTGGATATTACTGTGTTTTCCCTGTGTTCACTTGTAGCGTGTTTTGTATGTGGGTGACGCCGTAGAAGAGGTTTTAGATTTAGTGATTTAGCTTGCTTTACAATAATCCTGCTGTAGCTTGCATTTTTGTTTTGTCCCGTATTTGGAAACAGTCATTTTTTACATTACATTTAATGTTTGGGAATCCTGTTTTTAACTGCACGTCCGTTACGTTTGTAATTGTGATAGTAATTTGAGTGTATATTATACACATATTTTAATAAATTTTTATTCGATGTTCGAAATAATAATTGAAATGATTGGTACAGGATTATCAAATAGGCTTTAGTAGGCACTGTGCCCAGGGCCTTCGGGAAGTTTGGGGGTCTTGGAAAATTCCGGTGCGTACCATAATGGCACACATTTTCACCCAAACCAACATCCCCGCCCTCGAGAACTAGGTAATTTGTAATGCCTTTCCGTCTTGGATAGTGGCAGGAAGAAAGAAGGGGGGTACACGTACGTTCTCCTGTCAAATTCGCCCAAGTTTTATTCATTCTATTTTTTTTTATTGCAAGCTCTAGAACTTGCCAGTATTTAGCCCAATGGCATCCCATTTTAAATGATTTACAATATGAAACAAATCGGTGTTTTTTCTTTCCAAACCCCAACCTGGAGCCGCCACCAAGCTCTCTGACAATCACTTTGTCACGAGCAAAAAGGAATGTAGTGTATTAATAATGTAATGTATTAAGCACTGGTGGATTTATGTGCTTTATGGATATCTATACTACAATTGCTATTATTTACTAACCGGGCGGGGAAGTGGGGTTTGTCGAAGAGATTTAGCAAGCCACGGGAGCCCAGGGATACTGTGATCGGTTTCAATTTCCTCTAAACGATTTCGAGTTAACGCTTCGAAGGTATTACTGATCTTTCCTACTTGATTTTTGCCCGATAGCTATAAGTCGTTGTGAGCAAACTTAAACCACTCCCACGTGGGCTGTTCCAAGCTAAAAGCCCAAATCTAACTGTTCAGAGGTCATCATGACCATTAAATCTTCCAGGGTACCGTATTACCCGACAGTGAATGTATTTCAGGGCCGGGGCTGAGGTCAGTTGAGTCTAGCCTGAAAATGGAAAATCTTCTGCTAACATCACGACAATCGTAAGGTACAAACAATAAAATGTGAAACTTTGTCCCGTTCTTTCGTTTTTGAAACGAATTGATATAAAGACAAAAGAGAATGCCCTTTCCATCTGTACTCAAAGCTGAAAGGAAAGAAGACGGTGTGCAATTATACCAGAAGACTTCGTATCCACAGTTCTGCATTAATTACCGAAGTTTGAAAAGTCTAATTCCCCTTTCCACATAAACTGAGTATAAAACGTATAAAGAAACATAAATAAATACTTGTGTGGGAATATTTTGAGCACAACTCCGCAAAATTCTAAGCACCATAACGATGAACAGTAATGGCATTACTATTCCCATTGTCAACTGAAAAGGTAGGGAGCCGAAACTCATGTTATGCCGATGAATGAACACCGATGACTAAGGGTGCTATGTTCTTTCAGATTTTGAAAATGTAAGCAAGCCCAACTTTCAACCTCTCCTTGGCGTTTGCCAATTTATGATTTCGGGATTCGGTGTTTGACATGTGCCAAAAGAAAATAGTACACAGAAGATGGATTTGAGCGCACTTACAAAAATGAGCTTAGAAACAGTCGCAGCATAAACTAGATCAAGGTGAAAATATGTTTGAACTACACTGACTTAAAATTCATATTTCTGAACACACTTCTTTACTTCATAGCTAATGTAGGTTTGTGAAAACAGTTGCTTTAAAAACAATGTTATGATTATCCGTCTATTTTTATACTCTGTATACAGGGATAATGAAAATTTGACATGATAGACTCACCGTTAATCGGTGTCGAGTTCTTCTCCGTCCTTTCCAGAAATGGCATTAATGTTTTGGTGAAAGTGAAAGCAACGATCACTTCCAGTTCTGGGAAACTCTCCAACTCCCGTGAAAACCTCTGCATGTCCCCATATCCCATCGTTTCCCCAACCACAAGCTGGAAGGCCACGCAGATGCCCCGCTTGGACGCGTGGAACAAGAAGTCGCTCATGGCCGACCGGCCGTAGCTGTTGTCCACCGCCAAGATTCCAACCCAGTTCCAGCTGTAGTGCTTAATGATGTCGGCTATGACCACGGTTTGGTATCCGTCGTCCGGGATAGTCCTGAAAAAGGTCCGGTACTTCTCCCGGTTGCTGAGCAGGGTGCTGGTGGCCGAGTAGCTGATCAGGGGCACCCCGAAGATCTGCAGGAAATCCGCCATGGTGATGGCCGACTCGGAGGTGTCGGGTCCGATAAAGACAAGGGAGGGATTGTCCGTGTGAGGGAGGTCGACAGGGGTGTAGGTCTGGGACCCATTAGTGTTGACCAGGCGGAGGCAGTTCATGCAGGCTTTCAGGCCGATGCTCTTCCGATTACATATGTCACGAATCTCGTAAGTCAGAGAGATATTGCGAAGGAGAACAGAGCGGTTGTTGATCTCTTCTACAGCGAACATCATGGCCCTGGCCCGTAGGTAGGACAAGATGTGATAGCTGGAGCACCGCTCACGAATTGGTCCCTTGGTCAGGCTGGCGTCGTCCACCGCGATGCGGTAGTGGATGGAGAAGAGACCGCACAAACTCACTAGCTCCTTACCCCCTGCCTCACCGCCGAGCTGGCTGAGGCCCGCAGGTGGCCCAGATGTCATCACCCGCGATATCACGACGGCAGATAACAACACTGTCACTAACAGGTTGGCCATGGGTAGTAGCCAAGCCTTAGGTAACATCCTCAAACCCGTAGCTGCATAAGCGATCCTCACGAACTCATCTACAACATTGGACAGTCACCCTAACCATTGCACGACAGACCGGCGCAGTGAAATCTTAACCACTCGGACTTCAAAAATCACCGACACTCGATGATGTTAAAAGACACTCTTGCATTTCCCTACCCCCGCTTTCCACATCGATTATAATCATCTCTTGAAATATCCAAGTAACTAGACTCTGCCCACTTAATGCTCATTCTGTTTTTAACAGCGGCCTCTAATAACCCAGTTCAGGAAGGGTGCTCCATGTGCGAAAGATAAGACTCCCTACGTGCAACAACACCTGCTCGGCTTTGCTCGCTGATGCCCGACTCGCGAGCACAAGCCGTTTGCCAGCTCCGGTTTCGTTCCCAACCCCGAGGCACGGCTTTCAGTCTCTTGACCGGGAGGGGAGGTGTTGTGAGACTTTCTAACGTCACTACGAATGCAGGCGCCGAAAACTCTGAAGTCTTATATCTTTCCACCACGTGCTTGCAGTGACCAACGCTACATTGAACTCGCAACTGTTGGAGATTAACCACAATGGAACATTGTGTGCATATACCTTGTGTATACAAAGCATACAGATAATGCAGTGTTGGTTTCATGTTTTCCAATTTACCGCTCTGATGGGCACGGTTGCCTAAAATTGTATTCATATCACAACAATATAGTTGTAACATGTTATAATTTTGACCTCCTCGTGTGGTTTGAGGGCACACACTCATCACCGTCTTTTATCACTTAAAATACGATTTTCCATTTTGTGGCATTGTTTTTGTTTGTTTGTGGTGTTTGTTGGTTGGTGTGTTGGAGGTTTTTCTGTTTGTTTCTTATCAACATTCCACAGATTACAGCTGGTGCCCTGCTTTTTTCCAGAAAAGAACTATTTGTACGACAATTATTTAGAGTTTCCAAATCCAGGATTAGCTTAACTCTAACAATTGTAATTTGGCATTCATCAGACGACGCCTCTCTCCGTAAAACTTTTGTCATTACCGCTATGGGCACCACCAAGTAGGGTTGCATAATAATCTCTGTCTTCCTAAATGATTCATATCAGGCAAAACCACGGTCCAATTTTTATATCCGAAAAAATAATACCCCGGCAGTTTCATTTCCTAAAAAAAGCACTTTCTAAGAGTAGGGGAAACATGTGATCCTTCCCCCTGCAGGATATGCCACTCGAATATGATGGTGGATTCGATTTTCAGAACCCACTGATCATTATGACAAAAATCAGGGCTTGACGTTTTCTAACACAAGGGGGAGGCATTTATCATTACTGTTGACACGTGCAATGCGTAGCGGCACTCAGGTTCCTCGTCTGTCCAGCAATGAGAGTCTTTGAGACGCAAACATACCGGACCCTTTAATTAATTCTGAGCTGTGGGTGTTGTTCTGAGCGGGAGTGCATAGTTCTGAGCACGCGCAATATTGTGAAGGAGGACCGGTATGTCTGCTGCCACCAGTGCCTCAAAGTCTCCCATTTCTCTCGAGGATCTGACGTAAATATTTTCTATATTGACTCCTGACATTTTCGTTAATTCTTCCTCTCTTCTGAAAAAAATGGGGGGGGTCCTATGGCCCACCCCCTGTTGAAGAACTGGGAATATTTCCCCTTCGCATGCGATCTACACCCTGCCATCAGGTTAAACAAAATGTCTAATTTTGTACACGATGGATTCCAATGAGATGCCATTCACGTGGAGTCTTGCAGTATAAGTTCTTACCGGCGATAAGTTTTGAATGTCAATATTTTCTTACAGCTACACAGACGGTTCGTGAAAATTAATATTTGCGCCAGAAAAATATGTTTTCCTCACGTCAGGCACGCCTTGGGTCACTTAATGATATTCGGACAAGAACTCAGGACATACGAAAGATTATTTTTGACACTACATAAACGAAAAAACAAATATTGATGAAAATAACTTCAAGAAATTTTGAACACGCTATTCCATGAGTTACTAGTTGTAAAATTGAAAAACACCATACAAAGAATGGAATAAACGATGAAGATTCGGAGGAAATCGACGGGGAAAATGTATGTATTCTGACCAACAGGTTTTTTTTAAACAAAATTATCCGCCCGATGTGAAATGCACCCTCACCGGCAACGGAGAGACAGGCCACTGTGCGAACGCGTGCACATGGCAACACGTGAAGGCCATACATTCTAGCATTGATCTGTATCCGCTCCGAGCGGGAACAAAAGATGGCATGTTTTTGAAAAAATTGACAGACCTTTGGTGCGAACTCACTGTATAAGCGCTCAAGTTTATGCGCGTTTAACACGGAACACGTGTACGCCGAACGCGTGAAAAAACTGGTTTGGAAAATTTCGTACATATCTGTCTTTCTTGCGTCTTTGACGGAGCACGTCCACTCAGGTAGATCAAGGACATATCCGGTTCGTAAGTATGACATCACTTCAGTTTAAACCACGTCCACTGCACACGTGCACTGCACATAGGGTTACATGCATTGATCGCCGTTTATGTGGAACCATGGAACCGGAAGTTAACGCACAACTTCTGCGATCGTCCGAACCGCAGTGACTTCGTCACAAAGGCGGACGCGCCACGTTTTGCAGGCTCCCATTGGACAATCGCTGAAGTTGCGCGTTAACTTCCGGTTCTATGATTCCATGTAAACGGCCATCAATGCATGTAACTCTATGTGCAGTTCATGTGCAGTGGGCGTGGTTTAAACGAAGTGACGTTGCACTTACGAACCGGATAAACGCATAGACGCCCAGTCTTGCGCGTATAACCGTCGAGTGGACGTATTCTTGTACATGTATTCACATATAGTATTGTTGCAATGTTCGGCTAAATTTTCAACCAGGGTGTTATCAGGGGATATATCATGTTGTATTTGAAACTTCAGATAGTATTTCTGGGCTTTCGCCATTAAGAGTTTCTTTCCGAGTGGCTGTCCGAGGAGGGAATCCAGAGGAGGTGCTTCCACGGTCAAGAACTGGAACTGGTCCTTGAACTGGATGACCGGTGGACTTGGATCCCTGAATCCCAGTCAGATGGCCTAAACCAGAACCAAGAACATTGAGCTCTACGGCCAAGTATAGTCCCTACAATTGTGTACAATCTAAATTATTACAATCGGAGGTGCACGAGTATAATACTTAAAATTAAGTGGTGCACAATTGTTATTCATAACCGAGTGGTGCACAAGTGTAAATTATCGGAATCTGTGGTGCACAATTGTCATTCATAACCGAGTGGTGCACAAGGGTAGTTCTTGAAATAAGGGTTATTTAAAAGCATGATACAATTAGGTTGTTCACAAGTGGTGGAAAAGTGCAGTGTATCGTTAAAAAAAAGGGATCCGGAAGAAGTATCATATAACTTTGTGTAGGAATAAGCTGTCCATGATATTTGTTTCTTAAGAGACGAGAACTGGTCGTCACCGGTGTTGTGTAAATTGCAGTGTAAATTCTTTAATAACAAATGAATTGTAAATAGGTAGACTTTATATAGAAAAGTTTCCGTGCCGATTTATTTGAGCTGACGATACACTAACAGCAAACGACGGATGGCAGCGCGTTCAGTGCGCATTATGCACAACGCACTTACATTGCCTGTATTTGTTTACAAATGTCATAGTGGGGGGGCAATGTACTCCCGCGGAAATTTCATGTTAAAATGTCAAAGGTCACGGGTTATTTTCACCTAAACTTCTTCCTGGACTGGGTTTTCGAAGATTTTAAGGCAAGTGAGCATATTCATATTTAATTATGAACTTCTCCATGATAATCGATATAAAATATTGTACTTTTTGCAGAAGAGAAGGGGCAAAGTGTCATTTTCCGGTGATTTTGAGGACCTATATTTATTTAAATGCAAAAGAAGTATCAACGCTTGAATTTTCCTTTGAAGTATCAACAAACCTTGGCTATTTTTTTCACGTGACATGTTTTGCTGGAACATCATATTGTTGTTTTCATACGGAATTTGAGTATTTTGAGGTTGGTTACTTAAAACAAATACTACAAAGTTAATAACGAACTTCTAGATGTTATATCGAACATATGTTCATCTGTACATAATGTTTTTGATTTCGTCCATGACCTACCAAAACAACATTAAAGCTAATTTGCTTCAGATGCAGAACTAAACCGAGGGATCGTCCTCATCCCCGTCTTCGTCGAGCCCCAAAATATGTCCAAGGCCGATATTGTTGCAAACCTCCTCGTCTGCCTCACACATGCACAGTTCGGAGTAGTTGAGGTTCTGTGACATGCATGAGCAGTGGGACTGGCATTTGTTCTTCTTACATCCACATTTGATCAGATATGTCACGGCATTTGGAGCAGGAGGTTCAATTGTTGGGATTGGCACCAGTCCATCTCCATCCATCTTCCATCCGTACTCGTTTGCTGGCGGTAGATGTGGCTAAGGGACATCGTCCTGGTACCACACACTGTAAAAGGGTTGGTCAATTTTGGGTTGACATATAGCCCAATGTTGGTAAAAATATCAACTTTGCAACCTTTGGGCAAATTCTTCCCAATATTTGGTCAATGTTTGACCAACAGTGACGAAAAACTGACCAACAATGTGGTAGCTTTAACCAAGGTTGGGCAAATAACAAATGCCCAACACCGTTTTGACCAACATTTTTTTCAGTGCACCATGGCCTGGTAATGGGCTCGTGCGATCACTTCCTTCAAAGCTCTTCGTGTGGGTGGTAACTTCTGTATGACTAACTGCTTCTTTGAGAAAAGCCTCCATCTTAGACCTGCAATATTTGTTTCGGCAGTACCGGGCTCATAAAGTTGGCATACAAATGCCTCAAGGCCTTCTTCAGTTGCAGCTGGTAAGGCTGTAGCTTTGGCTGCACCGAGTGCATTGACTTCATGTGCCAATGGTATTTCTCATTTCTTAGTCCCTGTGCCAGTAACAAAGAAAATTTCCTCGCAGAGTTGTTGGTATCGCCGAATTTTAAGGACAAGAACGTCGGTGTCTGGTGATTGGATGTACAGTTCTGTGGCTCCTCTTCGAACAGCATCTATGCTGTGCAGGATCATTCTAGTATCAGCCTCTTCTTGTGAACTTTGAAGGTGCTGCCCATCTAAATGGTTGGAAAAGGCATCCTTTCTTGAGTTGACGACGAAGGCCTCAGACCTCTTCTCAAAATGGTGAAGGGCTTTCTGAGCAAGGTATTAGCAGTCATTTCGTCCTTGGTGCTGGTACTGGACAAAAATTGTTTCATACCTTCCCTATTGGTGTGTTATCCTCTACATGGTATGCAGTGGGTGGTTTGCACCTTGGCGTCTCTCTCGTGTGGTCTCCTTTAGCGAAGCAGAGACATTGTAGCGGTCAAACATAAGATGCACTTCATCGAAATCTTTTGTACATAAGACTTAAAGGTTTTCATTGTGAAAGAAACTAGATCTATAGTAAAGATTGCGGTAACACCATGTATTTATCTCTTCTTTGAGTATGTGTGGTTCTGAGAAGAACCACACATACCAATTCCAATGCGGCAAAGTGTACATCGGCGAGACGGGTAGGGACCTCCCTACCCGAATCAACGAGCACAAAGCCCATGGTAGGAAGGGAGAGCTGGAAAAGTCATCAATAATTAAGCACTCCCACACTGAAGACCATCAAACCAACTGGAGCCAAGCTGAACTTATCACCAGCATCGAACGATGGTATCCCCGCCGCATTAGAGAAGCCATGGAAATCATCAAGCACGACACAGTTCCCCAAGACATCGGCTTCAACATCAGCGACATCTGGCGCCCCATCCTCACATCCCAGTCCAATGGGTCTCCTATACCCTAGGACTCCCTAGTTAGGTTTCCCCCTCAGTTAGCCTATGGGTCTTCTATACCCCTTGACACCCAGCTATTCACTCTCCCACTGCCAACTCCAACTGACACGCTCCGGTAAACACACACACAGGGCATGCAGCCCCAGGATCCAGTGCAGCATCCATTGTTCCCGCCATCACTGTTCCCGCCTTAACGCTTCACCGAGCTAATCCCTACATCTGGATCCCTCTCTACACCATATAAGCTCCACTCCCAGTTAGAATCCTGCAGTCTCCTGAAGACGGACAGAGTACACTGTTCGAAACGTCGAGTTATTCCCCGGTTCTTCTCAGAACCACACATACTCAAAGAAGAGATAAATACATGGTGTTACCATGTCAATTTGAAATGTCCAAGTACCATCATAATGCTTCATTAAGACGAGTAAGGATCTTTAGATAAAAATATAACTGTGTTCAAAGTGACACGAACTGTACAAGAAAAAAATAACAGTAAGCTCAAACTCACTGTCTGCTGGCAAAGATATCGGTTATTACTCCTGGAGCCTACCACCAGCCCAAAACCTGGATTCGGGATTTTTTAATCTCTACAAGCTTGCAAAACCATAATTTGCAAAGCTTCCACTGGCGATCGATGTTAGAGTAGCGTATAATATTTTTTATTAAAAAAAATCGGGCTGAGATCACATGACTTCACGGTTCAGAACACGATCCTTAGAACGCCTAAATGATATAAAAGACCAGACCATGGCGATACAAATATTTATCCATAACCACGCATTATTTATTAGTTCTTACTGTACACATGCAATCTGGGTATACAACGAATACGCACAACATACACGACCAACTCCATCATACCCTACATTATTTGGACTTTGTGCTGACGTCAACACTATGTATACCACGCCTGCATAGCACAGTTATTTACTGAAGCAATGCGGGATCTGTTGCTATGACAACACTGACATATCCTTTTTGATGAAATACGAGAACTGGAATCTTTTCCAAAAAAAAGAATGCCTCTGTCTAAGTATTAAATCTAATTTGGGAAAACACTTTAAGACCTCTGAAGCTGAACAATTTTATTGGACTTACAGGCACAGGATACACAGTTAGTATAACAACCTTTTTACCTCAACGAAATATTTACCATTTTACAGTAAAGAGTAATACCAAAATTAATGGCCTTTTATTTCTTTATAGTTGAATCATGTAAAAAGATGCTTCATTTTCAAAAAACTAAAAGGGATTACTGACAGTTATGCCACTTTCTTCCGCCTCCTCTCGTTTACTTTTCACTTTTGTTATTGTTTTTTTGTTTCCCGCCAATGGTAGGGAGTTTCTCGTGTGCGAAAACGTTTCCATAGGGAAAGAAAATAAATTATCCTTCTCTTTACATCAGTTCGCATTTGATCATTTATCCCTTCCATCACATAATATCGTCTGCTTTATCCCATCAAATATAACAATCAATTTAACATTTCAAATGTTTTAAGTGACAGAACGTGTTCATAGCGCAGAGCACAAGCATCTGCCTATTCACACTAGCTCTTTTGTTACCTAAAGAGCCCAATTAAGCGCGTTGTCCCTTTAAACACAGTTGATGACTGGTGTGCTTGTTTTTATAGTAAAAAGTATGTTGAGCCAGACGATTTCTGTCAGTTGCTGGACGCCGCGATATTTCCTGTAGTTAAATGCAAAAGAACAACATCTGTATAACTACTACACGTTGAAGAGTAAATATATTTGGATCCAAAAGAGCAGCTTTTGTTCGAAGTGAAATATCTTTAAAAAGCATAATATTATTGTTAAACATATAGCAAATAAAGGGTAAATCGTAAAATTTTAATTACAAATCTCTTAAACGCATTCTTAATCTGATGGTTGAGCGATTACAATTCAAGAATGAAATTGGGTCAGAAAAAAATCTATTTAACTAACATAGCGCAATAAAATTGTCGATAGTCAGGTGAGAGGTTGCGTTCTCAGATATTCTGAAAATAATTCCATTCTTAGGTCCTAATGAGTGGAAAGGTTATTATCTATGATGGGATGATAGTCTCTCATGCGCTTACCGTCACGACAAATCACTCCAGCATCGTGGGTGTGGCTACATCTTGTCTCCTCCCAGCAGAATGATGGGCAGTCAGTCACCTTGCTCTCTGAACCCTCACACGCTACACCGTCCATGTGAACAGGGCCACTTCCTTGTCCGAAGTGGGCACCAGACTTGGCTTCTTCTGCCTCAGAGAACCCGAGTTGGCGGCATAACACCCCTGCGTCTGTGATATTCCAATTGGTGTCGCAGATAGTACCCCAGCTGTCGTCACGATAGACCTCAACTCGACCACTTGTGTGACTAGAACCACCGACGAGTCGAACTTCATCTAGTCATTAGTGTTAAAATACACAACTTTCAGTTATAGAGTGAAATATTTGAGGCAACGTTAGGTGTGGTCACGCCCTTGATGGTTTTACACTTACCTCTAGCCTTATGTCTAGGGCAAAAATATCTTATTCTCCGTTAGGGCCTACGGTGGGTATCCCAGCCCTATGGTCATGCGGGAAATTCAAACTTAAAAGACAGCCCCTGTAGGGAAAACCCACACATAATTTTAACCGATATAAATGGACTGAAGAGGAGCAAGAACTAAGGATGATTGGCTCCATTCGAAATTGTGTAAAGGGAATGAAGTCAGATAAGAATGATATGGACACTGACTTGAAGTACTTCTTACCAGGTCTTGGTTTGCACACGACGCCTGCTACAGTGGAGCTACCGCATTGCTGAGAGCCGGTACAGACAAATGGACAGTCAGCCAGCCGTCTTTCCGTTCCATTACAGGTGACTCGATTCATCACAATCGGCCGATCACTCTCTCGGCTGGACAGCCCCGTTTTAGCCTCAAGAACCCCGATGAAGCCGAGCTGATTGCAAACGGTGGTGGCGTCCTTCATGTCCCAACTGGTATCACAAACTGCACCCCAGGCACCATGCCGGTAGATTTCCACTTGGCCGCTCCACTTGTCGTCACTACCCACCAATCGAATCGTTCCGTTGGACACTGTTGGGAATGCAATCTTTGGAGATGACTTTGTTTAAATGACCCGGTACACTTGTCTTAGGTCTAGGCTGTACGTCGTGCTACTGCCGTGCGGAAATCAAATGATTCAATTTTTCGGCACGGCAATATCACGGCGTTTAGCGCAATTGGGCTCGGCAAATTGAATTCGGCACGGCAAGCCCTTTAGCTCAAAGGGTTAATACCGCGCTATCGTCATCGAAGTGAGTGGCACGACGCTGCTCTATTAAAGGTCGGCGTTTAGCGCAACTGCCGCGTTGTTACTGCACTATTGCCACACTCGAATTAAGCTTGGCACGGCTGTGTACGGTGTTTAGTCTTGGCCTTACTGCTTCTTTTCTATTGCACGTATAAAACCGGAACCGGCGACAAAAATGCCCTTTTCCTACTTTTTAAAGTTTTCTTTTCCTTTTATATACTAAAAGTAGAACAAATATGTTTAATCACTTTTTTGCTTCAGACTCCTGACTTCATGCTGAAGTTTTTTCCTTACAATTAATCACCGTCTATAGTGGGTAAAAATAGATAACAAAAGAAAGTTCTTCGTCGTTTGCCACCCCTAAAGCGTTTATTTAGACGCCTTGTGCCCCCTCGTTGTTGATAATAAAAGGACCAATATAAACAACAATTTCTGCTTTGCTTACAATGTGCTCCAGCAACATAAACTCCAAATCCCTATTTCCTGACGCTCTCTTTGTGCTATCAGAGAACTGACATAAAAGAAGCCCCATTTCGGTCAACCACAAGGCATGATCAAATAAGCAGCAAATGCCAGCGTTTCATCCCAGGGGCGAATCCAGGATTTTCCAAAGGGGGAGGTCGTGAACTAAAGATTTTAGGGTCGCAGCCGTAAAATTAGGGAGGTTAGGTAACCAGAAGCAGAATTCTTATCTTTAACGCCCTTGTCACATTTATGGCGCTGTGTCTCCCTCTTTCCCTCCTTTTTTCTCCGCCCCCTCCTGGATCTGCCATGGATCATTATTACATGACCCCTGCAATGACACTAACTATTTGAAACCGTCCTCTTAAATAACTTCAAGTGCTCAATTAAATAATTGACCAAGATCTCTGTCGTATATCTTCAGTAAAGAAATTTGTAATATTAAATGATTGTATATTCGATATTACCTCGACAACCGAGCACTTCAAACTTGAGATAATAATGATCGTATTGAGTCCATGTGAGTGGAATTATGCGAAGGAATCTTGCCAATAACACCACGGGGAACTTGACATTCATCACAGGTTGTCCAGCACCATTAATCGCATTCAACTGAAACAAAATACAGTTTTTTAAACACCTTTATTACTGATGACAGTAAACCTAGTTTGATATGGAACATTGGACATTCCCATAGGTTTCTGCAGCGAATGTCTCGGTTTGGAAAGATTTGGGTTAAGGTTTCCATAAATGTAATATGTTGCAAAATTCGGGAGCAATCACATTCCAATCTAATTGTTAAGAAATAAACAAGCTTTTAGTCAAAGTCCGTTTTTTGTTTGCCACTTCATAAATGTGTGAAAAATCTCTCTCAATGAATAGGAAAATCACATTTTTTGGCTACTTCAATGGAACAACCAAGCATGGACCCTTCTCTGCTTGAAACCATGTGTTTTTTTTCGAGCAAAGTATATCATTTGAAGTTACGCTGACGTTTTTTGGGTGAGGAAATGGTAAAATAAAATTTTTGTTATGTAGGGAGGTATTTCCAAAGAGGACTAGGGAATGTTTTCGGACTGAGCAGAGGATTAATTAATTGTCTCCGTTGTTATTGTCGAAAATAAAAGTTTATGTCATTAAGTGAGATACAAGGGAACATTTGGTTTAAGTTTGCTATTAATATTGCTTGTCATACTTACCAGGATAGCCGATCCACCAGTCAAA